>NC_090066.1:6151454-6254851 GCF_038355195.1 Osmerus mordax | reverse complement strand
GGCCTTCATTATCTGATCAAACAGCACTGGTAGCTCCACACTTAAAAGAAACCCATCTATATTTAAACTGCAAAACCTGTTTTAAATAAATAGAGCACAGTATAGGACACACAAGATGGCTGTCTAAATGCAAATATGTACCATAATATGTTTGGAAAGATAGCAGGTACATCACCAAGAAGCCCTCACCTATACCAGCACCAGCTGTATGCTCAGCCCAGCTCCTCAGAGTACAGTCATATCCTTGTTTCAGGTGTAGTTAATGCTCATCTACACCGTAGACCAAATACATCAGGGGTGAGTCCTTTCTTAGGAATTTACAGCAAAACCATGATTTTTGAGCTGAAATAAAGGTGCTGTGGAGATTAGATTAGCTAAATCCTTGCTGTTGAGATGTAATCAAGGCTAAAGGTGGTTCCTGGAGGTTCTTTTACACTTGCGTTCTCTTGTATATTTTAGTATGTGTGTGTCTGTGTGAGAGAGAGGCAGAGAGAGAGGCAGAGAGAGAGGGAGAGGCAGAGAGAGAGAGAGGCAGAGAGAGAGAGAGGCAGAGAGAGAGATAGGCAGAGAGAGAGAGAGGCAGAGAGAGAGAGAGGCAGAGAGAGAGAGAGGCAGAGAGAGAGAGAGGCAGAGAGAGAGAGAGAGAGAGGCAGAGAGAGAGGCAGAGAGAGAGGCAGAGAGAGAGGCAGAGAGAGAGAGGCAGAGAGAGAGGCAGAGAGAGAGGCAGAGGAGAGAGAGAGAGGCAGAGAGAGAGAGAGAGAGAGGGCAGAGAGAGAGAGAGAGAGAGAGGCAAGAGAGAGAGAGAGAGAGAGAGGCAGAGAGGGAGAGAGAGAGGCAGAGAGAGAGGCAGAGAGAGAGGCAGAGAGAGAGGCAGAGAGAGAGAGGCAGAGAGAGAGAGGCAGAGAGAGAGGCAGAGAGGCAGAGAGAGAGGCAGAGAGAGAGGCAGAGAGAGAGAGAGGCAGAGAGAGAGGCAGAGAGAGAGAGAGAGAGGCAGAGAGAGAGGCAGAGAGAGAGAGGCAGAGAGAGAGAGGCAGAGAGAGAGGCAGAGAGAGAGGCAGAGAGAGAGGCAGAGAGAGAGAGCAGAGAGAGAGAGGAGAGAGAGAGGCAGAGAGAGAGAGAGAGAGAGAGAGAGAGAGAGAGGAGAGAGAGAGAGAGAGAGAGGCAGAGAGAGAGAGAGAGAGAGAGAGAGAGAGAGAGAGAGAGAGAGAGAGGCAGAGAGAGAGAGAGAGAGAGAGAGAGAGAGAGAGAGAGAGAGGCAGAGACGAGAGAGAGAGAGAGAGAGAGAGAGAGAGAGAGAGAGAGAGAGAGAGGCAGAGAGAGAGAGGCAGAGAGAGAGAGAGAGAGAGAGAGGGAGAGAGAGAGAGAGAGAGAGAGAGAGAGATCATGTTATTCTACAGTGTCTGTGTTGATCTGACCAACTGTGGGCAATACATTCAAGAATGCAAGGGAGCTCTGACAGTTGTAAAGAGAGGAGAGAGAGAACCACCATACCTTTTCAGCCTTCCTCTCGAACTTCAGCACATCAGTGTGCCCACTGCTGTGCTTCAGAGAAATCATCTAAGCATGTGGACGGTCTGTTGTGTAGGTTAACACCATTCGAATTCTGCCTCTTTAGCAGGGGTGCATTATGGGACTCGTGACTCTATTCATCATGCTTGAGCTCACCTGACAGCCTCCCATAATAGGCATCGTAGCAGCCTCGATTACAGAGGACACACCGGCACAACATAGACAACGCTAACACTGACTACTGGATCTACTCTCATAAGGAACTGCTGAACTGAATCAAATACGATAAAATCGGGAATACATTATCACAACAGTGCCAAGTCTGGAACCTTGGAATAGAATAGAGACTTTATAATGCATTGGAAACTGAGTTTACATTGCGGCAGGGTTGCAGTAGCTGTGCGTTCTGTTCTATGGAGCTGTTCTGTCAAGACTGGTGGAGAGGTTGTTCACCACAGCGCTGGGCTCGTTTGACCAGTAGACTGTGGTCGCAGGCCACTGCTTGACTTGAGACAAACAAGAGCTGTGTCATATCAATCCCTATCTGACTGAGGGGAGCATGTCTGGTGTGTGTGTGTGTGTGTGTGGGGGGGGGGGGGGGGGGGGGGGGGGGGGGGGGTTAGAAGCAAATGCATAATGCATGCCAATGTTCCCCTCACATAAATCACATGCACATTTCTTGAAAAGGAATTTAAGGTTGTTTGCGATCCGACAGCTTTTGTGAATTTGACAGCCCCATTAAAAAAATTGTAAGTCTCTAAGGCATTGCCTTATAAAAGTCCAACAATAGATGCCTTCTGGATTCTAACACACACCTGCCAAAAACCCTGTGCTGCAAATGTTTAACCCATCTCGCCTCCACAAAGCCGATAAAAGATGGCTATCTTACTGGATACCCCTGAGACGCTCCATTCTTGATGTGTCCTTTATATACAAGACTATGATTGACATTGAGAAGGTGGGGGAAACGAGTTCAGCTGTGAACAGCGGAGTACATGACCTACTTTTGCCGACCGAAAGCTAGTAAAGGACAAATATTACTCTGGGTGACTTGGTTTATGTGCCTGTAAGCTTTGGTCAACATAGGTGAGAACTTGTTCAAATATTTTGACAGGTAAAACTACTAAACTTTTGAAAGTCTTTGCAAACAATGCTCAGCTGAGAGGAAAGCAGGGTTTATTCAGGAGAATTCCCTGGCTGGTAAGCGATCGCCTGACGCTTTTGACTGAAAGGTGCAAATTAAAAATGCAAATGAGGGTTGTCAAGAACTGTTGGATGTCACCACAAAAGTGTGTATATGTGTGCGTGTATGTGTGTGAGCGAGCGCGAGAGAGAGAGAGAAAGAAAAACTGAAATAGAAAGAGCAGACAGAAAGAAAGACAGCAAGAGGCAGAATAAAGGATCATACTCAGGTGTAACACATTTTATCTTTGCATAGGAGCAAAGAGAGAGAGACATTATTAAGGGCGTGCCACACACACACACAGGGATGAGCAGAGACAAGAGGCTCCAGAACCACCCCCCCTGTACACAGTGATCAGCGGACCAAGCGTCACATTAAAAGCAGATGATGAGGTGGAATGTTCCAGAAGGTTCCAGTCTGTGTCTCTGATACAGCTCCAGGATCATGGAAAGGGTTTTCATTGCACAGCTCCACTTACCCTAGAGAGCATGACTGAGAGAAGGCCTGATAACCAGGACCACATGAGGGGCCCCCAGAAAACTCCAAAGACAGAGAGAGACAGATACAGAGAGACAGAGACGGTGTGTGTGTGTGTGTGTGTGTGCCGCGCGCTGATAGTCTAAATGAGGAGGTACACAGAGAAGCTGGAGAGCTAGCCATTGTCAGACAGGCCTCTCACTGTTGTCACACAGACACACAACACACACGCAGGCTAGCCAACACAATCAGCAAACATCCTCATCACACAGTGCCGCGACAGGCTGAAAACTCTGAGTACCTTCATGAGCAGTGAAACGAGAAGCAGAGTAAAATTGCACTTGGCTCACAGGGAGACAAAAGGGAGGAGGAAAACACAGCAGTTCTTATCAAAACACCCCACAGTTGGAGCACTTCTCTTTTAGCCGGAGGGCATATAGGTCCACAGGCACACTTCAAAGACCTCCTCTGACATGAACACCCCAACATGTAGATGTTTCAGTCCAATATTTGGAGTCATCCAGACATCTTGATAGCAGGGCAGAAGCTAACAGGCCTCACATGGTTCTCTCTGGGTAGAAGTATTTTACATCAGGCCAACATAGCAACGCTTGTCTACTCTGATGAATGGCCCGGGGTAAAACGGCACATTTCTAGGATGCTCCGTCTCCACAGATGTGTGTCTGACAGCTACACGGTTAAAACTCCCCCTCTCCTTGTCCATCTTTCTCTCTCTCTCTTTTTCCCCACCTCACTCTCCGTCCCTCTCCCTCCCTCTCCCCTCTCCCCCTCTCCCTCCTCCCTCCCTCCCTCCCTCCCTTCTCTCGCCATCTTTCTCTACCTCCTCTCTTTTTCCCCCTCTCCATCTTTTCTCTCCCCCTCCTCCCTCTTTTTCCATCTCCATCTTTCTCTCCCCTCCTCTTTTTGATTGGCGCAACAGCTACTGTAGTCTCACCGCTAAGACCACCAGCAGCAGATCTTCCTGGCGTGTGTGACGACAGTTGGATCAGGGGGAGACGTGGTGTGGTTTCGAGGTGAAGCCCCCACATCTGGTTCCAGCTAAAAGGTCTCCCCTGCAGCGAGTCTACCCAGGACGGGCTTCACCATGCCTGGGTCGAAATGTACGGCTGACCAGGTTTCTAGGAGGTGGTGGACGTGAAGACAACTCAATATTTTAGGCCTGACTGTAGTACAGGAAAGAGAAGGTGGATCATCGCAACAGCGAAGCAGAGACCTGCGCGTCACGTTCACACGGTGCTGGTAGGAGGACCTTCCTATTCATGTCGTGTTTATGAGTACGCATCATCCAGGAAAGCTCACTTTGTCTAAATACATGGTTCCAGCCTCACACCAGACAACAGAGACGTGATGTACTCCAGAATCCCTGCACATCGTGTGCGTATGTGTGTGTGCTCACAATACTTTGTGCGTGTGTGTAAATTTAACAGCACTTGTTTAAAAAATAAATGGTCCAGACTGAGGAGTGTGTGTATGATCCCAGCCAAGCGCCAGGGGCATATGCTTAGAACGCCGCTAATGTCAACACGTTGAACAGTAATGGAGATAGATAGTTTTGTAGGTGATGATTGCATTTGTACTTCGACACAGCTTGCTGGCTGTGAGGGTGTTTCGGTGCCTGCTGCCTGTCTTTAGGGCAGCCCTGCTCCAGGATTTCTGTCTGGCCAACAGTGCCTCAGCTCGGCAGCTTGGAGGTAACTCAGCTGCGGCTCAGCTACACAGGAGCCAGATTGAGGACTAGGCATGCACGGACATCGCCGCGAGGAAATCTACCCTGCACGACACATATTTTATAACTGCACTAGGTGGTAGATGGCCAGTTCAAATATTCATGTCAGGAATGCTAATAGATACTATATCATATCATTGATAGATTGTGTATTCACTTAGCTTTCATCCAAAGTATCATGGTACATAGGAGACTTGAACCTCGGACCTCTTGATGTTTGGGTACATGCTCTACCACTGAGATATACCCATCCCAGATAAGAAGCCTTCATTGGTGGTCGTAGGTCAGGGGACCCGCACCCTCACCTGTAATAGGTGGGCAGCCCCGGGGTCGGTCATGGCCTCGTTCTGGACCGTGTTGTGCTGCGTGATATCCACGTCCTTCTTTACTCCGTCATCATCATCCAGCTCATCCAAACTCTGAGAGGGGAGAGAGAGAGAGATAAAGAAAGGGAGAAAAAGTTTGAGAAAAAAGAGAGAAAGAGTTAGAGAGAAGAAAGAAAGAAAGAAAGGAGAGAGAGAGAGAGAAAGAAAGAGAGAGAGAGGGGGGGAAAAGGCAGAGACATGGTCATTCATGGAGAATAAGACATTGAGTTGATGCCCGCTGACAGCCGGGGTCATTCTCACAGTCACCGTGGTAACCTCCGTCGAGACACATCCAGGGCCCACACCCTCCTCTCCTAATCCTCTTAGGAAATGATCGCACTCATTTCCCAGAAGCCCTGGGGAGCACTGACGCCACAGGCTGGTAGCGCACTGAGGCGCAGGCAAGCGAGGACAGCCTGGGAAGGGACCTTTCACCTCCTTGCCCAGTCAACACACAGCAGGCCTGGTGACTGGGCGGAATGTACCAGCAAACTCTGAGTAAACATCGCTGTGACGTAGGTCTGCGTATGTGTGTCTGTGTGTGTGTATTTGTGGCATGCCTCTGATCTCAGCCTCATCTTGAAATATACAATACTGAATGAATACATATTTTTACATTTTGTGTAAAAACACTCTTATCCAGAGCTTATCCAGATTTTTGCCTTCAAACCTTCATTACTTTCTTGTAAAAGTAGTGAATAGAGTGCGAAGAAATAAAAGTACTAAATATCAGTGAGGAAAATACGATGCACTCCTAGATAAATAGCTCTACTTTGCCACAGTCAACTGGATGGCAGGTCTGTGTAAAAGAAAGACAGGCTCCCACTGGAATGGCCCAGAGACCAGTCTTTCCTGTCTCGCGCTGTAGGGTGAACAAAAGCTGGCTGCTGAGTAGGTCCTTGAATGGTAAAAATAGCCTTACAGGGCCAACAAGGAATGTAGTCATTTACAAAGACTTTCCTGCCAAGCAGTTTATCAGCTCTCCAGGGGAAAAAAAGTCAACCTCCTTTCTCCTCTGCTCCAGCTTTGACTGATGCTCACGCTAACTGCTAACCCTCTGGTCTCTGACACTATCTCCGTTTCTCTTTTTCGGTCTCTCCATCTCTCCCTTTCTCCCTCTTAGTCTCTCTCCATCTCTCTCTCTGACACACACACACACACACACACCAAGTCAAACACCATTTAAACACCCATACTGAGCAGCTCATTAGAGCATTGTCAGTTTCCCCTGCAGTCTGAGGTCTGCAGTCTGAGGTGCCTCTGGGCGCTGACACGCTGCAGTAATCCAGCTGACCCGTGGAGAGGAATGTCTGACATGGTTCAACACCATGTCCCCTCTGCAAGAACCCCACTGTACAATACTAGAACCAGTGCGCCAGTATTCACCCCAGAGGGCCAGTCCACACATACCAGAGGGCCAGGCTTGCCAAGTCAGGGCGAGAGGTCAGGGGTGAAGAACTAAACACAGATAACAAACAATCGACAAGGGAGGCCAGGAGTCCCACAGAACACAGAAGTCTGTATCAACAGGAAGTTTGATGACTAGACATGCAGCCACGCAGTTAACCTAACAGAGTCCTTCGCCGGCCTCTCAAATCTGGAATTAGAACTTCTCGTGTGTTTATGTTGGAAATGAATGCCGGTCCTTCTCACCCACTATTGTTTGAACGTGGCCATGTGTTTCTCGTATTCCCTTTAAAAGTAGCAGAGATTTCAACGCATCCATATATGGGGGTTTTTCTCCCCCAAACGTCAAAAAAAGATTGTGTTTCCCTGCCGAGCCAATCTCCTAACACTCCAGAGGCTAGAGAGGGAGAGATCGACCTCTGTTTGTCTCCATGCCTGGCCATAATCAATCTAAGGGAACAGGGAATGATTAGCAAGTTGGAGTGGTCATTGTACCACTCCAAGGTACAATGACTCACGAAGTAAGTCGGCAAGGAACACCCGTGACCTTCAGCCACAACCTGACTGCATCTTCCAGCCGAAGCCCAGGAGATACAACACAGCTAATGTCCAGCAGTCACCATCACCCAGACAAGCAGTGCCCATCAACATGGAAGTGGAAACGGCCGTTTGGCCCCGGGACGCAAGTGGGATGTTATCCGCCGGTCGAGGGGTCTCGGACAAAGTGACAAAGACGCGCGCCTGAACACAGGGAGAGGAAACGGGGGAGTGAGGTCGGAAGGGAAGTGGTCGACTCCCAGAATTCCTCTCCCCTTCCTGTTTACGGTGGAGGCAGCGTGGGCCGAGCGGGGGTGGAGGCGCGGGAGGCCTCTGGAGAGAGCTTACGGGAGGGTGAACCGTGGCGGGCCTCACTGGAGCCCGTCCATCACAGAGGGGGAAGAAAGTGAACTTAAGAGCGACATCTGGGGGCTTACCGTAACGTCTGCTAGGAATGCGGCTGTGAGTCCGCGCCAACGCGTGTACGTGCGTGCGCCACTGTGCGTGTGGAAAATTCTGTCCTTCCATCTATCATTCTAAGAACTCATCTGTGGCAGTAGGAATTAGCAACACGTCTGACCTGCTCCGAGCGGACAGACTCCCCAGAGCAGTGGAAGCTTTGTGTTGAGGGACCTTTTGAGGAACGATATGTGCGTACACCGTGTTCCTTATCTAGTCCTGAACGAGACGACATGTTCAAGGCAGAACAAACACCGATACGGTCTGCGGCTCCAAAGCCAAAGCTGAATAAGTGAGGGGTCAAATGCCTCGCATGCCCTTCCTCAACACTCATCACCGCGCCATTATGGCCAACCCCCCCCCCCCCCCCCCCCCCCCCTCTCTCTCTCACCTCAGAAAGGTTCCGTTCCACCTGGCCCGGGAGGCGCTGGCGCTGTCTGCGTGGCCAGCGCCCTGTCCACTTACCGCTCGGATTTATGACTAAACAAGCAGAGGGCGTGCCTCCTGCGTGGTGCTGCCTGTCGGTGGCGGGCAAGAGGTACTGCGGCCTTAATGACTCGTGTGCACTGATCACCCCGCCGCTTCATTCCGGTGATGTAGCGACGCGGTCGCAGCGGGCCCAGAGGTGATCCTGCCTGACCTCTGCTGTGGGCCTCATCATCCAGTCCGCTCACACACAGGGCAACGGGTCTGCTCTGTGTGTGTGTGTGTTTCTGTGTGATTGCCAGAGATGAAGACAGAAGCAGTCAATCAGGAGCTGGGGGTTTCTGAAAACCACAGGCCAGCAGTCTGCCAGGGTCAACACTGTCTCTGGGAAGGTAAGATATGGTATGCACACTGGTCTAGAAGGATCTGGAAGCTGGGATATAACTGCCTGGTTTTACTAACTTCTCCCCCTGACAGAATACATAATCCAGCACCGGCTTCTATCCTTCACAGTGAAGGTACTGTCTAACGACCAACGATTCAACTGGGCAGGCTGTCTGACAAGCTGGGTGTCCACAACCACAACCTCAGCTGCTCTACAGGATGGGCAAAGGATGGCAGGTAGAGTCAGAGCCTGGCTCCAATCCCACTGGCACTCCTATCCCATGCACAAGCACGCAGCCCCTCCGACTGCTGTGCAGGCTCCCAGACAGACAGAGCTACGGGTGAACTATCTGGACAACCATAAACCATCCCCGAGACTCCAGGTCACTGCCAGCTTCCTCAGGACCCAGGAGGCAGGATTTATCACCCATGTCTATTGCAGCCTTCTCACTCTGGCTCTCTCTCTCTCCCCCCATCTCTGAATGTCTGTTGGGTTTTCACTGGAATTCAGCTGGACCAAAATTCCAATGAACCTTTGGTTTTACAAGGCTGCTTTGGGACAGTCAAGCAGCGTAGAAGGACATTCTCATAAATAACAGATTGTATTGGCTGTGAAACCCTTGCCTTTTTTTCCAAAATGGGATTTATAACGTATACGGTCGATGAAAAGCATTGCTAGAAACATATATTTACATTTACATTTAGTCATTTAGCAGACGCTCTTATCCAGAGCGACTTACAGTAAGTACAGGGACATACCCCCCGAGGCAAGTAGGGTGAAGTGCCTTGCCCAAGGACACAACGTCATTTTGCACGGCCAGGAATCGAACTGGCAACCTTCTGATTACTAGCCCGCTTCCCTAACCGCTCAGCCACCTGACTCCTGATATATAAAAAAAAAAAGATACAGTAATAACTTTAGACCATACATTTTTGACAAGATATCTTAAAAATCCCACTAACAAAATGACCAATAATGTTTGCTCGACATAAGGGCAACAACAACTGCCACAAAACCCAGTTTGTTCCTGCTGGTCCATCATTCCTGACACGCCCAGCGCTACAGTCTAGGACTAGCATCCAGCACTAACGTACAGTGCTAGCTCAGCTCACATCAGCATTCCCCTGTGCATCCCTCAGACCTGGTCAGAGAGAGAATGCTGGAAAGAGAGAGATCTCCTACGGTCTGGACCGTGCCTTTATCAGTGAGACACTGATGTGCTAACCCACCTGGTCCGAGAACGCTCTCCATGTGCCAGGCCCGTTATACCACGCTGTTAAGCGCAAGTTTGGCAGGAGCATGCAGTTGACCAGGCATGTTAGTGAGTGAGTGCGTGTGTGTGTGTGTGTGTGTGTGTGTGTGTGTGTGTGTGTGTGTGGGTCTGTGTCAGTTTGAGAGATAGAGTGAGTGTGTGTGTGTGTGTGCGTTTGTGTTAAGGGGGTGGCTTGGGAGGCATTCACAGATTCAGGGGCTTCTCTCCTAAAATGGCTTCTTCTGGCCCAGCATCACAGGGCTCCAGGGCCCCAAGCAGGGCCTCTGATCAGAACCATCCACCCACATACTGATCCTGTCTGCTGGAGGCCTGACGGGTAGTCCCACTGCTGGGTCTAATGGTTCGACCTGCCTCCCAAGCCTCTGACCTTGAACACAGCAGATGTGTGGCCATGACCTCTCCAGGACCTCTCCCTTGATTTAATACGGTTGTTGATAATGAACGAAATTCCACATATCTACCGGTTTGGTTGTGAGAAACCTGGGCTCCGTTTCAAACACCATAACAGTTCATAAACTTCAGGTATAAACATGTTCATCATTTAAATTGGTATCCTGCTCCTGAGTTCTTCTAAACATGTTTTATTCAAAGCCTTAAATTTGAAGGGTAATCAGCATGCTAAAGATAGAGAAAGAGGGGGAGGGAGGATGACAAGTTCAAGTGAGAAATGTTTAATGGGGAGAAAAACAACTATTGAAACTAGGGGGATGATATGGTCTACACATGCATGCAATACTTATGAATGCATGATGTTTCCTGATCATGTTATTACTGTGCAATCTTCCAGTCATATGAAGAATTGCCTAACTACATGGTTTTGCTTCTAATTTCCTAATGAGTATGTAGCACTTGGGTGAAATTATCTGACGGATAGTCTTGGCTCCGCATAACCAAAGCCAAATAAGAAAAGACAGAACTAGAGCTGTCTTGTCTTGGTTGGGCTGAGCACTTTAAAAGATTACAGCCTGGTAACCATGATGACCACCAGACACATACAAATACACACACACACGCCACATATGCATTTATGTTCCAGTAAAATATCAAATATGCAGTAGTGACAAAATTCATCTATCACAAGTGATCATCATTTAAATCCCCCCAGGTCAGGAGTGCATGTGTTAAGGGGAGGGGGTAGGGGGTCTTCACCTCTGCATGTTGACTCTCCATAAACACTGCTGACCTGGTCCTGATAAGCAGGACTTAAGCAGCATGGAGTGAAGGTTCTATTAGTAAGTCATCTGTTTGTTCTCTCTTGTGTTTGACCAGGGAGGAGCAAACACACTAACTGCAAACACACCAGGGGGTTATGGGTCCATATTTGGCAACCGCAAGAGCTGGTACTAGAAGATGGACTCTTCACTTGAAAACGGAATGGCAGCCACCTCCTGCATGACTCAAATCTCTGTTCTGGAAAACTTCTGATGGTGAAAACTCCCCAGAACAGACCTGGATGTTAAATCCTTCCCACAGCCAGATCCCACTGTCACTACCCATCCTGCTTCCAAACAGAACCATGTTGGCCTTATCCAACCTTCCTCCTCAGACATAAGCAGGCCTGTCTCTTGATACGTGAATGGTTTAGCATCTGCCGCTCGGCCACAGTCAGGGCCTGGAGCTGAGAACAGAGAGGGGACTGTGGGACTGGGCTGAAGGTGATGGATCCTGCTAGAGTTGTGGAACCAGCCCTGCTCTGGGGTCCAGGCCTGTAATGAAACCTATCCCTGCAAACTAGCTATAATAATGGGGTGACTGTGCATGGTGTACACGAGGGCAGCAGGGAAGCTAGCCGCCCTGTATTTTGTCTAACCCCATAATCTTGTTTTTCGCCCCGGCGCTGGCACGAACATTTCCTCCCCCCCCCCCCCCCCCCCCAAACGCACCTCCTACCCCTTGTAATGTGTTTGCACGGAGCCTTCCAACCACACAAAACGTTTATCCAACAATCCGACATGCCTGAAGCATTGCTGCTCACGGCCCAACATTTAGAAACCCTACTCCACAGACCCCCATCTCCTTTAAACCAGCCACCCTCCAACCTGCCCCCCCTCCCCCCCCCCCAGCTAGCCCTGGTGTGTGGACTTCTCCAGCGGGAGCAGAGCCGATGGGCTAACACCCATTGTTCTTCGCCGTTCAGCGCGTCATCCGAACGCCCGCGGCCCCTTCACACAGCCACGCGAGCCCCGGGGAGGCGTGAGGGGTAGGGCGGCCTGGGAGCCGGCAGACAAAGACAGAACGGCCCCGTCTCAAAAGGGAAACGCTTCCATCTCTCTCTCTGACACAAATGTGTTCCTCTCCGGCCTCACCCCCCCCCCCTCTCACTCCCCTCCCAGTACAATGGACAAGCGTGCATGGCCTTTTAGCCCCCTGCAGACGGGGGGGGGGGGGGGGGGGGGGGGGGCACCGCTGCTGGAGTGCATGTCAGGGTTGATGCAGGAGGGACTGGCGAGAAAGATAATGTTTACATTTATAACCTTGAGTTTAATGGCTGCTTATCTCGTGACCCACTCCTACTGTGTCTGTCAGCACGTTACAGGGCCTTTGACCCCACAGCCCTGGGAGACAGACTCACATTCTCCACACCCTTTTTTCCTTGGAATGCCTGTTATCTTGCTCTCATGCACATCCAATGCATTACCAACCCCCTCCCCAAACTGCAGTTACAGTACTAAAATGTGCCAGTTTACAACAGTGTCTCTAAGCTATCCCATAATTTCCTTTTCCCAGCCTCTAGAATCCCTCGGCCCTGGGGCTACCTAGCAACCGGGCACAAAGCAGGCTCATCTGACAGCCGGGGGAATTCTGAGCACAGCAGCTAAACAGTTGGTTATTGTGATAGTTGTGGCTGGGCACGATGCGAAAAAAATTGGAAGAGCGGTACTGGACAGGGAGCCAACTAGAACCTTCCGTCCACCACTAAAGAGGAGGGCCATCTGCTCTACATCCTTTTGATTGGGTTTTTGGAACGAAACAAGCCTCTGCCAGTTCGAGCCTCTCACAGCACCATTCAGGCCTCCTCCACCTTTGTGGAGCTCCTGCATTTTGTTGGCGTCTTCCTCTGGGGTTTCTTGGCTGCGGTCGAGTTCTCATTCACAGCTTCATCAACTCAGGGGCTATTCTGCTTTCATAGAGCAATCAAAAGCACCACAGAGATGCCGGCTAGCAGTGAAGCTGGGCACATAGCAGCCAGCTAGCAGCAGCAGGACCTATGTATAAGCAATGCAAATGGCTTTCTCCAGTACTCGAGATTTTAAAATAAATGTACGGAGCGCAAAACTGGAAATGGCAAAGACGCTTTCTCCATCGAAAAAGGAACGATTCACCCCTCATGAAGAAAAACGTGAAAAGGGATGCACGAAAAAAAGATCACACATTAGCCATCCTGACTCTGGACAAATGTTAGGCCCCCAACATCGTCACCTGATTGGTGGGCTGTATTGCCAGAGAATACAATCCTACAGGTTCTCCAGAAACCTTACATTTGTGTACGTGACCATGAAATATCACACATGTACCATGTTTTCTCCCATTTTAGTACACGTGTGTGGAGAGATGCAGTTCTAAACCGGCTGGTCTATGTGGAAATGGTATGTAATGGTTACCATCTGTCACCTCAACAACAGCCTGTAGATAGTCCTCCTCTACCACACATCACTGAATCCATCAGCTCTAATCCGTTACATCAAACGCTATTTATTTCTGGAGAACTTGGCGTGCGGGAAAACCTACGATACTCTGTTTACATAACAGGGAATCACTCATTATATGTCTTTGCAGAATGTTGGAGAAGTGCATTGAACAAACAGGCTAGCGCCCAGATTCTGTGGTTTGCTTGCAATTTGTCTCTCAAATTGATGAACAAGTTGAATCCAACATCATTGCACAATGCAAAGGGCTTGTTTCCCAAAGATACATCAAGTCCAAATGCTTAGCGACTTCCAATGGAGTCTCCTCCTGATGGAAATTCGATATTCAACCGGCATGGAAAATTATACTTGAGAAACTCACGGTTGAGCCGGTGCTAAGCTTCCATGCTTCGTTCTTCTAAAACACGTGGCAGACTGATGTCTGTAGATGCATACCTGCCTGGCACGCTTAGCTACCTACCGCACAGACCTCAGGGACCTCTGCAGCTGTGACTGACGGCCCTCTGAACATCAGAAAGAAAACAGGAGGTCGCAGGGAAGACTTGTCAGACTTCCCTTTCATTTCCTCACTGGGATCTCGAGGGAGGTGGGGGAGCAGAGATCCGAAAGGGAATATGGGAACTGGAGTCTCAGAAAACACAAGGAGGCAATAAGTGCAACCAGAAGGGAGATTTGTTACAGTTTATTTTCCAGGAAGGAGGAGAAGAGTCTACGTTTCTGAAGGTTAACTAATGAGAAGCTAACGAGAAAGGATCCAGGCTTTGTTGAGGTTTAACAGATCAACACAGGCTTCTGGATTCCTACACCCTAAAAGGTCATCATGTTTCCTAATTATTTAATCCAATCTATTGTAACAAACTAAGTAGGTACAGTATTTACAAAGATAGGTACAGCTAGTAGAGGATAGTATGGAGCTGGTAGAGTATCTGCAATTCAAGAGGTTGCAGGTTCAAATCCCCAAATATACAGTATGTTGCTTTGGATAAAAGCTACTGCTTGCTAAGTGAATACATTATAAAAGATTCTCAAGTATGTACACATATTTCCATACATCTCCAAGACATACATAACTTGTTTAGGACAGGTCATCATTTATTAGAGAGCCTCACAGTTTGGAGAGTCTTGACATGCTTTCTGAATTCAGGCAGAGTTTCCCAACATCATTCGGGTTTCTCTGTGGCAACGTGAATGCCTGCAACACACTATAGAATTGGTGGTGAAACTCAAAGATCAGTCGCTGTGTTCAGAGTGGGAGCAGAAAGCATCAATATTCCTTGTAACTAATGACAGTGAATGGTTAACGTCAATGGTCCTGTGTGTGCCCAACCACAGACGGCAGATAAAATATGGACTTTGATGTCCTCCTGATGAGAAAGGCGGGAGTCTCAATCGATAACCCCCATCAGATGCAAATGATCAATGAGGGAGTCGCACAGCGCGCCTGTGTATGAGCCAATAGACAGCCTCGCGTTCTGTGGGCTGTGTAATGAGTCCTAAATGAGCCTCTGCAGCGAGCACCGAGCGACCAGCCAGGCTGCAGTATCAGAGGAGCGGGTATGAAACCGCCAGACTCCTCTCCAGTGAAACAGCGGCAGCCATGGCGGAGCAGGAAGGACGTGGATGGGGTTTCTGAGGGTTTGTCTTGGCCCTCCGGACCACATTCCCTCGCTTTCTTGCAGCGAGATCTCTCACGGGGGAAGGATGAGTGGCAGACTCTTAAGTCAATAAACCAACTCTTTTTCTTCTTCCAGCTCCATAGCAGACAAACATGAACATGTAGTCTGCGTGAGTGATTACACTGATGTGGCGGATGGCCAGGGCGGACTGCCTTCCTCCCAGATCTCCACGGCTGGCGAGAGTGCTCCGTCATGGTTCGGTTAATTCTGCGGTGTTAACTGAGTGATAGACGGTGAAGGGTGGGCGTGTTTGGCTTCCAGAACCGCCCATTGGTTAGACGTGGCGTGGGTGTGGGCCAAACCAGCTCGGCCATAATAAGCTGCTGTTGACTTCTGACAGAGGACTGAGGCCTCCAGGAATGATGGGAAAGACAGATTAACTTCAAACAGCAATCTGCTCTGCGAGCAGAGGAGTTGCACGAGAGACCCCACGGAGAGGCCCACAGGCCCCCTCCTCCCTCCCTCTCTCTCTCAGAGCCAGGCTATTCTTATCCTCCTCCACCAGACTCCGTACACAATAAGATTCCAAAACCAACAAGAAAAGATGTCCGTAAAACAACTCTTAACTTCCTGTCCTCACTCTGCAACTCCACCAAATGTTTACCCAGTGATGTTTGGTGCCACATGGCTTATCTATGGGGTGGAGGGGATTCGTCTTTAGGTGTGGGCTTCATGTCATACTAGGTGGAGCTGGCAGATATGAAGGAAGCTCAATGAACTAGGACACAGTGACACACAGAAAGCGAAACCAGCACACGGCACTGGAGGCTGCTTCTACGTGTGTGGGGGGAATCACATGGTAGAACAAATGGAGGCTGGTTGGAGGGAAGCTTCCATGTGTGGTTAGATAGTGTAATTAAGTTAGGTAATCCCCACTGGAGTCAACGGAGAAGTGGAACATTCACAGCCAGAACAGTTTAGCTTTAGGCTTGTGTTAAAGGCCAGCCCCATCTCCGCTCTGATTAGGTTTTCATTATCCTCCGGCATTAAACCCGACTGTGTCAAATGGTCCTCATCCTTTTAGGAGAGACATTTTCCCTGCATGGTGACTTTGCCCATTGCTGCTACGCTCCTCAAAGGCAACAATACACCAGGGAGATCTAAGACACCATCTGCCTTCCCCGGGCTTGGCCATAGAGAGCAATACCAAGTGCAATTAAAACCGTTAAAACCACGGTTATTAAGCTCACTAACGGGGGGAAAAAACGGCACATTAATATCGAAGCACTGATTGGGGGTTTGAGCATGCTTATGTCACTGCATGCTATGCACTTCAAAGAACGGAAGGAGAAACAAAAGGAGAGAAGACCAAGTCATCGGAAAAAACCCCCAATGGTGCTGAGTTTAAAAGTGATACTCTTTAAGCAGAAAGGACAATGAGAACACTCTGCAAGTACTAATTCCAGCAGTCTGAGGTATCAAGCAGTGCTTACATTGCGAGTTGACTCCTGTTATCTGTGACAGCCTCCCCCAGCCACCCACCTCCGCTCGCTTTGGAGGAGAGCAAGGCAGAGAGACAGAGAGACACAGTGAGAGTCTGACAGAGAGAGAGGTCGGCTGTGGGGACAGGGTGGGCTCACTAGGTGAGGATGGGAGGCCAGGATGGGAGGCCAGGATGGGAGGCCAGGGTGGGAGGCCAGGATTGGAGGCCAGGATGGGAGGCCAGGGTGGGAGGCCAGGATTGGAGGCCAGGGTGGGAGGCTGCAGTGTAAACAGCCCCTGCAGACTCTCATTTCAGATAACAACTGCCCCTTTGAGGGTGAATAGATGAGTCAGGTTGATAGTGCCATCGTCACTGAACGAGAATGTACCGTCTTGGGACTTGCAGTGCATCACGACCACTGCCGTTTAATTCACGTAAGCGGAGATGAAAACGTGTTCTTTGATTTGAAGTTTGTAATTACGGCATGGGATTTAAGGGCCGATGAGCAATTTGAAACTGATGTCAACATCTTAACAGCGATTTACTTCTTCTACAATGCTGAGAAAATTGAATTAGTGAAATTCCAAATCACCTCAGATATCAGGAGTCATGTTATGCTTATAAAACCTGCTAGCCTCCAGAGGCAGGAGTCTGGACAGAAGGTTTTAATAAACCTAAACATTCTATACATATATCAAAAGATGAATAAGAAGCAGATCTTAAATAACAGCACTATTAATAATAAGAACCCCACTCTCTTGTCAGGACTTGCTGTGCAGGGAGACTCCCTCAACACTGCTTCAAAGAACTGGTTCACAGTAGGGCATGTCACTAACGCACTAACCGCTTTTTTCTAAGGGGACAACATCATATCACACTACTTTCATGGCAATTTTCCCACAAGGAAACAGATTGTTTAGTAGAACATGTACAGAATACAGAGGAACCTTTGATTGATTGATTGATTGATTTTTTAACCACTGAAGCGGGTGAACTGAGGTGAAAGGATAAACTGAAGTGAAACTGTATGAGCGCGCCGTGTTGCATAACTGTATTGGCTTGTTTGGGAAAATAGCTTAAGAGGAATGGGAGGTTGGCTTCCAGAACGATGGTACTCTGGAGAAACTTCAAAGTGTGGATCTCAGCTGAAGACAGAGAGCCACAGTTAAGCCTTTATCAAAACAGACTTCAATAAAGCATGTCAGATAACCTTTAGCACTGTAGCACAAACATGATCTGTATGCCTGTTCCTCCTTGTTATACTGCATACAAGATCCAACAGTTTGTTAATGATTAAACTGATTTGACCAACGAACCAAAGCACGCTGATGGCCTTATACCAGAGTATGTCTGAGGTAACAGGAACCAAGCCCTCATAAACACAGAGCTTTACTGAGTCGTGTGTCAACATTAAACCTTACTAGGTAGTCAAGAATAAATATCAGTTACGGCACTTACTACTTTCTAATTGAACACCGTTTAGATAAACCGATGACCTCATTTTTGTCATGGAAAACATCAACATTTCCTGCATCTGAGACATTCTATTTTAATGCTGAGCCTCCCACTTAAGTAATTACCAATTTGCTCAGTGCTCTGCACCAAAATGTGGGCCTACACGAGGGTATAAAGGATAATTACCGCTCATCATTAAAATAAATTACAGGTTAGGAACACATTTATTTTATAAAAGGGATTTGTAAAAAGAGAAAAAATAAATCTAGACGGATGTCCCCTCAAGCTTGGACGAGGGATTACTTGGGCAGCAGTCTGAATTTCTATTGTCTCCCAGAAGTGACATTTGCTGGTGTCAATGCCCCTCACATTCCTCCTTGGTCTATTTGATAGATGCCCAGCTCTATTCTGGATGACCCTGTCAGAGCTTCAGCTCAGCTACATTAGAGCCTCCAGCCAAGACCGTTCCCAAAGTGGTAAACAAACAACTCCATAAAAAAAACAAAATACTTTTCCAATGACTCGATTACTCTTCTCTCTTCTCTCTTCTCGCAAATAAATAACAAGACGGTGTGAAGCCAGGGGAGGGAGGATGAAAACCAGAGACAGAGAGAAGTGTATGAGGTTAAATAAGCATTCATCGGATTCCCTTCGTGACTCGTTGTTTACAGGAGCAGTTGGACCAGGGGATACTTCGCGTCAGGATTTAAACACTTCCTGGATTTTGAAAATGTCCTGTCACACCAGATAGAATATAATATGAAACAACCTAAAATACCATAATTCTCACCTACCAAAAATCATACAACTCCTGCTGATGCCCTTACAACAATTCCTTACGGTAGTTGTCCCTGACGATTGTATTAGACAGCAAATTATGTTGCTTAATCCATTTGGAATGACTGATCAAAACTGATTGAGAGAGAGCAGGCAGCATTCATCAGGTGGCTTGCACACTGTAGTGTAAAATGTACTAGTGTCGGTCAATGCAAACAGATTGTCCACTGCACTGTCTATGTCTTAGGGGCACATATTCAAAAGCGGTAAAATCACATCTAAGTGGATAACTAACCTCAGATGAAAGAAGAAAAAAAAAAAGCTCAAAAAATTGGAAAGGGAGCAGATGGCAGTGTGAAAAAATATATAAATCTAAACATCACACATCATCAACCCATTATCCAAAATACTTGGCTTGGCTATACCCAAGCAATTACACTCCCTTTGGCACTGAAAGAAAAACAAAGTGATGAAGTTGATAATGTCTCGAGTTCTTCTGCTCAGGGAGAAGATAAGCCTACTTCAGAGGCTGACAAGACACCATCCAGAGACGTACAATACGATGCTCCCTTGCAGACAACATTTACAGGGAGTGCTTGACTCTGGGTTTATTGATTTAATGAAGAGACCAATCCAGTTAAGTTTAACTCCAACGTCATTTTCATTTCATCTGTGTGTCTTTAGTGTGTCATTCTTGAGGTAAACCATTCTAAACGTTGCTTAAACTTCGTGAAGCAGGTGCAGGATGACGGTGCAAGTGAAAATGGAAAGTGGGAAACGGACCTTCTGATCAGACACCATTCATTATGAATGAGGCCTATTGTCTGGCTGGGCTTCAGAGCTGAAGGGATACGATTCGGCCCGGATTACGGATTGTGTCACAACATTCCCGTCATGGCACAAGGAGGGGGGGGGGGGGGGGGGGGGGGGTCTGGGAAGGCTAGGGGGGTGTCCTGATGGAATGAGACAACACGCTCTTCCCAAAAGTGACACATGCTGCTTCTCGTTGATTGGAGGATAGGGGGCAGATGTACCTAAAAAGGGGCTGGGCTGGGCTGGGGGTTTGTTGTTTTGAAGTTTGGACAAAAGACTGGGTTGGGCTGGCACAGCTTTGTTGGGTTGGGTAGCGCTGGGTTAGGTTGTGCTGGGCTGGGCCGGGGGTGGACTGGGCAAGGTTGTGCTGGGCTAGGTTGGGTTGGGCAGGCTGGCAGAGGTGCATGATTAGTGCATTCCTAAACTCGCTCTGTGCTCCAGCAGCCGTTCAGCTCAGACGAGACAGCGGGAGCGGGCTTAGAGCAACAATGACAGGGCCCATACACACGCTGGCGCGAGCACACGCACGCACTCAGCAGCAGTGAGTCACCGCGTCGCCGCATTTACATACAAATAAGCGCATGGAATGCGGATACTTATCGCTCGCTTCCCACACTGGCTGTTAGAGCAGATCACTTCCAGTCATTTGCTGGTGAACCTACGGGTCCCTTCCCTCTCTCTGAGCCACGGAGACGGCAGATTAGAAATGAACGCGGAATCCTGAGAGTCATTACTGGAAATCCTCCTATCTCAGCTCTCGCCTTAACCTCCCAGAAGTGAGCAAGGGCCACCGCGCTCATGTAAATGACCAAGATTGTTGAGGTACTTGGGAGATGGTGTGAAAGGCACACCCGAAAGTACACACACACACACACACACTTTCCATAAGCAGCGGATCCCAGAGTGGTGCAGGACTGGGACACCAGGTGTATGATGGGGCAGAGTTGGGGGGGGATTTACAGCCTTCTAAACAAAGCCTTTCTGCATTCCAGCAGTTGACATCAGACGAGCCGTTTCCTCCTGTGAGGAATAAAAAGCTGATTTTCTTTATCTTGACTTCCTGCTTTCCCCCCGAGGGGTAAATCCCAGCTCTGTTGTGCTGCTGGTGTCAGGTTCTGTGACGTAGTGGCGGGGCGCTTCACATGGTGCACGTGTACCCTGTGCTTAAACCTAGCCTGCAGAGAGGATCACCTGAGAAATGTGCAATCAACTCTGTGGGGCTTCTGAGGGAGCCAGAGGGCCCCAAGAGGGACGATAGAGAACTGAGAGAAACAGAAAGAGGGATAGATGGAGAGACAGAGAGAGAGAAACATAAATACATAGAGAGAGAGAGAGAGTGAGACCGAGGGATCTGGATAAAGGAAGAGAGAGGGATTAATATAGAAAAAGGGGAGATTCCCCTAGAAGAGACAAATGGTATGTTTGTTATTTGTGAGCACACAGTCTTCCCCCTTGGGGACTCTGGGAATGTTCCAGTCTGTCTGAGCGAACCAAAGGCTCTCCTGGAGCTGGACCAACATGGACACCACCATTCCCACGTCTCTGGTGACCTTTGCACCCTGGCGCTGCTTATCTGGCCCGGCTGAGGTTCAGAGGGAAAGACAACCAGAGAATAGAAACAGGAGCATAGACGGATCCAGAAGGTCAGAGGCGGAGAGGTGAGAAGTGAGGACCGCACAGTCTGGAACTCAAGCAGACAGGATCTGCCTGCCGCCACTCATGTATGATTCAAGTGCACCTGAAACCACACGGCCTCTGCTTACTAGACAGACCAATACGTCAAACCACCTGCATGGCCTGGCTGCCACTGTTACTAAGAACTGTTTAGGAAAGGGAAAGACAAATCACAAGGAGATATCCAGTTACAGGTGCCAGCACATAATACAGCTGATAGGGGACCCTTGAATATTTCAAAACCGCAGCAGCTCTGTGTTCCCAAACCACCAGAAGAGCACATTGCTACACATGCCATCAGGGAAACCAACTGGAAAACATGTCCAGATTCATGTGGTACTCTGGCGGTCGCTAGGCTGCAGAATAGTGATTTAATTACCAGATAAGGCAGCCAACCGATTCCGAATGGATGCTATGGTGTAGGTAACGTTTGCCACGCAAGCAGCGAGTCAATCAGTCCACCAGTTTCAATCGAAACCCTTTTGTATCTTGCCCGATAATGATTAACAGGTGCCCTAACAGCCCTGCAGAAAACAATACTGCTAATGACTAGCATAACAGCGTGACGCACCAGAAGCTGAGGCACCACATCAGCGTTGGACGGCTGTGTAATAGAGGATACATTGTCAACACAGGAATCGGGTTACATAATGAGCCCCATGTATCTACAAAACATGATATAAGTACTCAGTAGGACAAATTGATCCACAACATTAATCACACTCCCCCGAAGCAATGACGCCTTCCCTTTATGTCTCTCTATATGGCATTTGAATAGAAAGAGATTAGCGACGTCTCGTGTTTCCTAACGGCCGCCAACTGCATCTCCTCCCTTCTGTGTTTCTCCTTCTCAGAAACACCTCAACGGCATGTGATGGCATGAAAGTTTTCTTTCCAAGAATTCTTCAAAAGTGGAGAGGAAAACAAGATGGAGGTTAAAGACTTGACCAGGCGTAGACTTCAATTATTCTAATTACTGGATAGAAGGGGGGAAGAAAGCAAGAGAGACAAGATAGAGAGACACACAGAACATATAGGTATAACAGGAACATGACTGTCTGGTGATGTGGGAGTCGTAGGAGGTGGGGGGGGGGGGAGTGAATAGTAGAATGAGAGAAAGTGATAGAAGGCGGACGAGGATTACAAAGACCTGTGACTGTGGAGGCCTCAAGCCCTCCTGTAGCCATCCCAATCGGTTTAACGTGTCTAATGTGACATTTAGGTTTACATACCTGCCCCTCAGTCAGACACGCATCTATAAGAACACTCAAACCCTTCTACACTCCCTGTGCTGGAAAAACTGGTCCTGGCCTCAGGTCTACATTTCTTCTGTTATGTGTTCCAACTGACATTCTAGGTTGAGAATACCTGTGGGGATTGATAAGATCATTTTGGTGGCTCGGAAAAAAACAGGACACTTTAGAGAAGTACAACTCGTATGTATCTCCTATCTAGGATAGACCAAATACATCTGAACATGGTACACTTCGTACATTAAGAAGCTCTACATGTCGTTATCTCCAAAGGGCTCACGTAACTGGCGTGGTCTGGTAAACTCGGTGGAGCCGAGCGAGGCGTATCGCAAAGCACCTTTCAGCTTGCATGCCTTGAAGAGTAACACGAGCTGACGGATGTACAGTATCGGAAACCGTTAAGACATGTTTGGCATTCTTCTGAGAAAGGGGGCTTTGTCTACAGAAACCATTGTGTTTGGGGGCCTGGCAGACAACCACACCAGATTGTGAGTCATGGTCAGTGCTGTCTGAGGCTGAACAAGCCATGTGTGGTAGTGCTAGCAGTCACCGGGGAGGGGGGGGGGGAAAACACACCACCTCCTGACTTGCCGGAACAGCGTGAAAGTGTAAGCATAGCACAGGGCACGGAAAAGGAGAGAGAGGTGGAAAGAGTGGCTTTTGATAGAAGCATTTGCTGAGTTGGTCGTTTCTCCTGCCAAGACCGTGTTAGTGAGGGGATAATGGCCACAGCCCAGGAAACAGGATGCTCAGTTTCACGTGTCGTGTTAATGCACATCAAAAGGCCGGCCCCGCCATTGTTGTCCAACACGGTATGTTGAAATGTCCATCTAAAAAGGCTGGGAGCAGCTCTTTTTTTTCTTTCAGAGGTCTCGCTTATATTGTGCTCCATTTTGCAGATTGATTCTGTTTTTGGTATCATCTTTTGTGCACATTTGTCTGAAGTCTAGGGGACTGTGTTGATTTATTCCCCTGTGTATGTGTACTACCTACTTGTTTATGACCATGTCATGTTGTTTCAGCGTTTCCTGAGAACTCTGCAAACAGGAAGACATTATTCTTCCTCTTGTAGTCCTTCTGCTGGCTCTCGTCAAGACACTGAATAATGTGCGTAGCTACAGGTAAATAGCTTACCACTTTCTGACAATTGCAATAACATTCGTGCTGAGAAATGTTCAAATTATAACCGCAAGACATGTACACCGATGAAATCATGTCTCATGCGAAGATCTTGTATGTGCAGGAAGAAAAAAAACAACGCTAACGATAAACATAAAAGTGTGCGGTTAGCTCTTTTCAAAGTCAAAATTCCCAAATACCAGCGACATCCTGTTTATGTTTGTGTTACTTCTCCCTTCCCTCTCTCTCTTTTTCTCTCCGTCTCTCTGCCCATGTCAGTCTCTCTGTGTTGCTCTCTCTGTCTCAGACCCAGTCTCACTAGGAAGGAGGACTGTTTGCTCCTGATTTTTCAACCCTTCAGGCTGACGTGAGGAAGATAAATCCAGACCTGAGGGCAGATGAAGTAGACAACACCAGGCCATTCATCCTGCTCAGGAAGGTACCTGTATCACACCGCTCAGACATATATGAAGGATAGGGAAGACAAGTAGAGAAAGAGATGGAGGGAGAGAAAGATAGACAGAGGTATAAAGAAAGATGAAGGTGGAGGTAGAGAAAGTGACAGTGAAAAAGAGAGATGGAGAGAGAAAGATATAGACCACACAAGGGTCCTCCCTGCCTCATGTTTACTAGAGCCAGGCTCTAAAGTACACAAAAACGTCAACTGAAAGTCTGAACACAGACAAACAACAAGAGCACACACACACACCCGTTAGAGTCAAGCACTTGTATGTAAATGAGCTGCTTCACCACTCAGCCAACACGGCCATCCCTATTCACCCGACAACAAAAATAGACAATTTATAAATCCCCAAAATAAACCAGACAAACAAATTCACCATGTATCCACAAGCTAAATACCATCAGGTTCAGGTCTGGGTTACTAGCAGGGGGGAGGAAAGACAGGATGAAGTGGAAACTCAGGGCATGGCATTCACAATCAGAGAGGGCGTCTCGAGATGAGAATACAATCTGTCACGCCAGAACTGAACATTTCATTGGCCCATGCATCTTTTAGGAAGCAGAGCTGGTCCTTACTGTTCCAGAGGCTAACACTAACACCCATGGAACAGGAAAAGCTTCAGTATGTGGTGTAGCAATGAAATTACCACCAGACTTCTTCTCTGGGGAGGGAGAGAGAGAGATTCGTCTTGGCAGGCCCCCTCTGTCTCTTCAAACTGAATGTCCGACCCGGGTTCGTGTCAAGGGGTGCCTGTGACTGGCAGACACCATTTCAATTAATTATGCAAAAGTGTACTTATGAAAATCAGTATGCATAACAGGACGTTCAGCAAATCTTTCATTCGGCAGGGGCGAAAGCTCTGTCACTGTGCCAGTCTGGTCAGTGGACAGATTTTCAGTGCATGCATTGCATTTTCAATGAAGAGTGAACATTTGAGCGTTCCAACACACCCTACAGACACCAATTCAACCAATTACATGCTCTGTCTGCATGCTTAAGTTTTAGGAGAATTTATTTTTGAAAATGTACATTGCTTCTGTGTTGTGTTTCTGTTAAGATCTGGTCCTGGTCTGCTTTTAATCACCTGAGGAACTGAGGTGTCATTATATCAGCCTTACCCAAGACCTTCAGGCTTCAGACTATGGGCTCTGACCAATGGGCTGTGAAACAGCTTCTGAAAGAGCCTTACCTACACTACATGTTTCATGTGGTACATCAAACTATGTGAACACTAGAGCTGACAGTATAACTCTTGACACAAGGAGCTGTTGATGTCCCCATTCTCCACATTCCTCACCTCCTGAGTATGCTGCTGACTAGCGCTATATGTGGAGGCGTGTTGCTACACCATCATATTTACTTTTCACAACAGCCTCCAACAGTCTCCTTGGGTCACCATCTCCTTTGCCATGGCCCAGGAATGTAACCTTTGGCTGGGTAGCGGGTGTCTGCTAAACTCCCCGCGGCTCCAAGACCCGGAGAGTTGTCACGGAGCGTGTAAGCAGGCCTGGAAGCGGCTAATCTGTAACAATGGGCACCCTGATCCAAGAGTTCTGCTCCGTGTCGCTGTTGTCTTTGGGCCTGGTGTGCCTCGTGCCTCTCCATCTGCCTCGGGGGAGAAATCAGCCTTCCTCAAGCCCCCCATAAGCTGCCACGAGCCACACAATACAGTCTCGGGGAGCACCGACAATACGTTCAAAAACAACTCTAGTTTGGATGTGTTCCCAACCCCTAGGGGTGTTGACATGGGGTTTGCCCCTCTACACCACCTGTGAACTAAACAAACTCTACCTAGTCACCCATTGGTCACATGGTGAAGTGGGTATGCTGCACCAGCCAATCATTGATCAGTGTGGCACCCTGCTGAGGGCAGTGCCAGAGAGACGTGATCCTAACAAACACAGCTGAGGGGCCCATTTCTCCCACTACAAAAACAACACACACCAACTCAGTTCCACCATCCAAGCTTAAATTGATGACAAACTGGCTTTTCCAGACTCTTACAACACATGTATTCCTTGGTTTAGGTGAAAAGCTTAAAGATAAAGGCTTCCTTCAATCCTATTGCCATTGGAAGCACATTCTTTATTTGATTTAGTGTTTCACAGGGGAAACATTCTTAGACTGCCACATTTTAATTTGTTTCCATTCGATGTGCCTGATGGTATTTTCTGTTAATCGCCCCAAAACATTGTCCACGTCAATATGCACACTGCATGCATCGGTTAATTAGAGATTTCTCCGAAAGGAAACGTGTTTTTAATAGAAAACTCTCCCTCCGTCACACCTGTGCCTCTCCGCATACTTCTAGTTGCCTAGGTGTTGCTATGGCACCTGGCTCTCCCCGTCTACGGTGGAGCAGAGCAAAAAGGGCAGGTGCTTTATGAGGAATGTTTGTTTGCCATTCGTCACACGCAACATATCCTGCGGTGGTTCTGCTTGATATCTCATCGTTATCAGGGGACAAAGTTTGAGAGATATTCCTGGTGACATACGTACTAGTGTCTGCTGAACTGTCCCTGCGCAAAACACCTCTCAGTGTCGCAGACATTCAAAGAAAACAAGATATGTGGAGGAAAAGAAGCAAGAGATGTAATGAGGGAGAAAGGGTGAAGGAGGCAGACTGTTATTCTACTGTAGTGAATCCACACAGACAGGCTCCCAAATGCCTAATCACGCAGAGTGGCCTGATTAGGGCTGACTCACAAATCCTACACTGCTGCCCAACACGTAGGAATGTCCAACAAAAACCACACACACACACACACACAGTACAGCTAGATCAGCAGGGGAAGAGCAAGCCATCAGCAGACTGACCCTGATCCTCCACTCTCTAAGGCTCCCTCCCTACACTGGGTGTGTGTGTGTGTGTGTGTGTGTGTGTGTGTGTGTGTGTGTGCGCGAGAGAGAAAGAGAGCAAGGCCAAGTGTTGAAACTACATCTCAAGTACACGCAAGCTGTTTCCAAATGGGAGGCATAAAAACGCTTACTGCCCCATGAATCCTGGACAAACAGCACAGCCTTAGGAGAGACATGAGGATAAGGGGGTATGCAGGATGGGACGTCTCAATAACCGGCAAATTAATCATCATAACATGCCACGTTAATGCTCTTGTGTGAAGGGAGGTCAGATACAGAGAGGACAACTAAGCCTAAAAGCCAAGAGACATTTAGGTACATGGATTTCAAAGGTATTCTTTATAAATGAAGGAGAAGATCAATGATTCCAAGTGGGACACTGATCTGTCAGAGATCTTGAAATGGAATCATTGATGTTTTCCTTCATTCATCATTCCAACGAAGGTCACGTTACTCATGAACAGGATGCATAACAATAACGTACATAGGAGGCATCTCCCTGATCACGCTGGACTTCCTGGTTTGGTGGACTGGGCTGGTGATTGGTCATTCAGACAGCCAGGACTACGTCACTCCAGCTGTGACAGAAGCGTGTCATGTTGCACGCACACACAAAGTTCAAACACACGCCTTAGTAACAGGACTATTTTTTGTTGTTGATCACTGTCCATTTGCACAGTCCTCCTTTAGAGATAATGTAGGTTGGCCTTACTGCCCAAGACCATCTCCACCGATCTCACCCCATCATTGTCAAACTATGCATTAACTTTCACCGTGACAGGGCTAACTAGTGTTGCTCCAAGCGTGTGTGTGTGTGTGTGTGTGTGTGCGCGCAAGAGTGTGTGTGTGTGTGTGTGTGTAGAGGTGCAAAGAGCAGAGTTCACAAGACGGACAAGCAGGTCTGCATGACTGTGCATTCCTCTCTGGAGGCTGTCTGGGGGGGCGTTTCTGCTGCATAATAATCTACTGTGCTGTGCTGCATGGAGGTCAGAGACAGCCATAACTAAAGACCACTGACCTAAATCAAGAAATAAATCCACATTGCTCTGGTTTTGATCAACATCTCTACATAGGACAATATTTTAGCAATATATCCTTGTGAGCTGCTGAAATGTCTACAGCATAACCTGACTCATGGGATGTTTCATCATAAACCAAGTGGGCCTTCATGCCAGAACTTGTTCTTTTGACCTGCGGCAGGCTCGGACAAACAGGGAATGTGTCGCTCAGGGGGCCAAACTCAGCTAAGACTGTATTTCCACCTACCGTTTCTCCATCTGCCCCCCCACCTTCCAAATCCAGTGTGATTTCCACTGACAGCCCATTGGAGGGTCATTCACAGAGCTTCACCTAGTAGGGGCTTAATGAGCAATGACGTTTAATGAAAAGTTTGTGAAACCAGCCCCTTCCCCTGTGGAAGGGGCTGGTTTCACAAACTGGGCCCATTAGGAGAAACAGGGTGTTTCATGAGGTGTAGAGAGACCCCTCTGTGCCCCCACCACATGGGGCCTACCTGGAAACCATGTCAAGTAACCCAGGGAACACTACATCTACATTCCATTCCTCTGCTCGCCCCTTGGAATTCCCCAGACTCTCCCAGAACTATGTTGGGGACTTTAGCAATTAGTCACACCTCTCACAAACCTTTTCTTGTGACGGTGATTTCATCCCCCAAAAAAAGAAAACTACTTAGAACAACATTATAGTTTAACATAGTTTCCCATATGTTAGTTGTTCTACCAACAATCAACTAAAATAAGCGTACCACCCTGCCCAAATAATTCCTTGCTTACCTAAGCCCATGATAAAATCCTTGAGGTATTTGCTGTGATGATGTGACCTTGTTTGGAGAAGGCTTTAAGAGCATGTTAAACTTGCTCCGCCCCAAGAAGACTTTCATTATGACATTCCTTTCTACAGATGTGAAATAGGTGAAATGCACTTTCTGGACAAACTGTACCTTGGCTTCTGTACAATAAGTTAACACATCAATGTGAAATCATAATATTTATGCAATTTATGGATATATAATTATGTAAAGTTCATGGAAAAGCATTGGGAGGTTGAGGGGGGGGGGGGTGTTTGTGGGAATGTTACAAAAACTAAAATGTTTCCAAAAAGATACGATGATTCAGCTTAAACTGAACCTAAAAACAATCAGAGCTTAGAACATTCCGAGCTCCGTCTTCCTGGCCACTGCTGTTGGAGGCCTGAGGAAAGTGGTTCCCCCTCTGTATATTACAGTCTGGCCATTTATAAAGCAATACAGTGATGCAGGCCATCATCAGATCACTGTATTTTCAAATATATTTTCAACCTTTAGAAACTTTCTTTTACTTCAGCCACACAAATAATTGTGTTGAAACCACCATGAAGGTAGCCCCTATGGATGACTTAAATAGTGTTGAAGATAACCTAGACCCGTGACAGAATGTCAAAATGCAAACACACAAGAATTTTGGGACAGGTCAAGGTCAGTTTAAGTTCAGGGATGGTTCAGTTTGCACTTTGGGACGGTACTGGGACAGTGAGGAAAAAAAAGGTTTGTCGCGAGCCCTGCAGAGGGGTATAAAGCCCATCCATGCAGCCTGGGGGGCTGTAGAACACTGAGTTATGATGAGGCTGCAGCAGGAAGAGAGGCTTCCTCTGAGGGGGAAACATAACACTGAGGAGGGGGGAGGCATGGAGCCCCCTGGTACAGGTTAGAGAGGCCGTGTTCAAACCTACACTGCTGCCTGAGGACGTGCTGTCCACACACACAACATGTATTCATGCAGCACGCCGCTTTGATCCAAAGCAAATGATCCAAAGTCGAAAAAGCGCAACAGATAATCGGGTGACTTAAGTGTGGGGTTCCAACAGTATAAACAGTGGCTAATGCCAAGGAACACTGTGTTGCAAGACAGCAACAATTTCTCCAATAAAATATCACAAACAGGTGACGAAAAGAGACAATTGTCACCGGGGGCCTTGCAACATACGATGAGACATTTCCCGGAAAGCCCCTGAATGTAGGTTGTGAAAGTCTCTCACTTAAGCAGGGTTTGTTTCAAGGAGGGGGCACCATGAAAACCTCAATGTATGCATTATTACATTATCACAGGTGTCAAATAACACCCCCCCCCCCCCCCCCCCCCCCAACGTGTAAACAATTCTGCTGCTTTCAGCACAACAACGTCAGCTGACCGTGAAGAAATGTTGGGATCAGATGTGAAAATCTTCCTAAAGGTGTGGAGGAGGTAGCCGCAGACAGCGCCTGACAGACCACCCAGCAGGAGACAGGCCCTGGTATTCCCAATGTCCTACTTACTAGTGTTTCAAGTCCAATCTCATGCAACCTTTTGTTGCCTCCTAAAACCGTTTCAGTTGGCAAATGAGCTTGGAAAAAGGTTAGAGGATCAGATTGGAAGAAGGTTCAGCCAATGAGCCATAAACAGGTTGAGACGGGGAATCAGATGGCTGAGCGGTTAGGGAATCGGGCTATTAATCAGAAGGTTGCTGGTTCGATTCCTGGCTGCGCGAAATGACGTTATGTCCTTGGGCAAGGCACTTCACCCTACTTGCCTCGGGGGAATGTCCCTGTACTTACTGTAAGTCGCTCTGGATAAGAGCGTCTGCTAAATGACTAATTGACTATGCCAGATGACAAACAAAAGGCCTTCCCTTAATTAACATTGCTGATCCAAATTCCCAAAGAAATAATATACATTACACACACATTGCTTTGTCTGTATAGTAATAGATTATCAGTGAACTCTCTCACACTCACGCATAAAAACAAAACTTCCCTTATGACAGACACACACAGTGTATAAATGCTAGTTTCTGTAACTCTACAAAAAATCGCCATGGCTACATGGTCTTATCACCAGGGTACTAATTATCAGAGCTCTTGGGCACAGATGCGTATCACAGATCACTGGGGCGTTCCACTGCTGCTGAAACCGAGGTTTCAGAGAGGATTGTGATATCCACACGTGTGCGCACACACACACTGTTGAGCACGCGCACACATCAGAAGCTGTTATCAGTGGGCTCCAGTGCTGTACTTGAAACAAAGTTCCTACTCTGGCCTGAAACCTCCAGAGTGCCCAGTAGGGCTCATAACTCACTGGGGGCCATAAAAGTGGCTGGCCCCCCCACAATGCAGGATCTAAATCATGTGTGGACCTTGGTGCGGCTGACTGCACAGAAGGGATCACCCCCGCCGCTGGCTCAACAACCTCTCTGACCCCACACATACGTGGAGGAAAACACACCTGACAAGCTCAGAGTGTTCAGTAAATATGCACACATACATACACCAGGAAACACACACACTCCACAGACGCATGCTCAGAGCACCATGCATAAATTGTAAGGTCAGGCAAATAATCCTTTAAAAGAACATATTCATAATAAATGGGCTCACAACTCTATTGTGGCTGGAATTCTGTGCCACGGCGATAACATGTAATGCACAGAAATTGGCAAGATTATAGCTGAAAATAAAGATACTGGTTCATCCTGTGTGCACACTATAATATTTTGCATGTGAAGAATAACAGCCTCAGCATTTCTCTTAAAACACACACACAAAAGTTCAGGTCCATCAGTACAGACACACCCCTCGCTCTACCACAGGGCAGGGCGTAAGGTGACACCTGTCTGGAATGTAGGGAGGTGGTCCTGACTGACACCGCCCAGACCCACCTGGAGTGTATTCTTCAGTTAAGCGTGAAGCCATTATCAGCCCATCGTAACCACAGTCAGGGTTATTGGGTTCCCCATTTCTCTGAAAAGCCCCCTTCAAGAGGCTATTGTAGCCTGAGAACAAGCAGGAGAGATTACCCAGGCGTACCTATTCACACCTATTCAACCACATTCAGGACGCCAGGGGACTTGTGTGAAGTGGATCCAATCACATGGGCAGCCATCATAGTGTTTGCCCTTGTGTAGGTTTGGAACACTGGCGGAAAGTGGAATGAAATCAACCACAGCAATAAATATGTTACCCAGAAAATGTTACATTCCTCATTCCTCCCCGAACGAGCCAGTGGGAGATCATGGGGCATGATCGGACATATTTGAATTGCCTCCCGCCGTGCTGAAACCTAGCATTACCACCTGGCTTATGACCAGTTCTCATACTACTTTGTTCTGGCACGGCAGAGAGCTTAATAACAGGATGATGCACGCCAACTCAGACACTGGTCAACCTCCAAGTGAAACTCACAGGATCTGGGTGGCTGGCATACAGTGTGTGTGAATGTGCGAGTGTGTTTGGATACGAGTTTCCTTTTCTAGGCGACCCCAAGGCAAAAAAAGCCAGAGCCACATCATAAAACTAGGTCTGTTCATGTACGAATCAATTGCCAAACTGCCGAAGTGGAAGGTTCACAGCAGGCTGCAGCAAGGGCCTGTCTGGAGGTGATGTTTGGCATTGTTCTGGTTTCATTCTGCACCCAGCCTTGGCTGTGAAATTATTTTAATGACATAACACCACCTCCCCCAACACTTGCAATCATTCAATTGTGGTGCTGGCTGTGTTCATGTGTGCCAACTGTTAGTTTTCATTTAAATTGGGGTGATGGCATACATTTATTTTTATTTTTTATTCTTTATTATACAGTCAGTATTGAATTAAGTATAAGTGAATCGAGTTCGAATTGCCTTTGAATAATAATAAAGATAAAGGTAGAATGATTAACATATGTGCCAAACCTTTGTTCATATAAAGTCCTTATTTAATGTAGAGTTTACTGCATGTAAACAAACTTAAGTTTGATTGACAGCGGACTTACCTCGTTAGATGGTATGCTGACAACACCAGTTGATCGGCGCTTCTCTCTCAACTTCCTCTTCTCGATCTGCCCTTTCCCCTTCCTGGAGCTTGGACCACTATTCTTCTTCTCCTTGCCTTTGCCAGGTGACGTGCTTTCTTTGTCACTGTCATTAGAGACAGCAGTGGGGCTGGAATCTTGAGAGGCACAAGGAACTTTCTCCGGCTGAGGTGTCTTCTTCAAGTTACTTCCCTGGTTGTCCGCTCCTTTGGGTGCTGGTGTGGTGGGCTGCAGGTCGTCCTCGGGTCTCTTCAAGGCCGAGGACGATGATGAGCGTGCCATTGGAGAGGATGTCAGGCAGTTAACGGGAACAGAGCCCCCGCGATCAATGTTGGCGTTGTTGTTCAGTTCGGTGCTCTGAGCGGCACTGCGCGTCTCACTTTTGTTGCTGTTGCCTGTCCCAAGAGATGGAGTGGCAGCCACGTTACCAGCACACGCGCCAGTGGCCGCGGCTATGTCCACAAGCATTTTCGCCCTCATTTTCTCCCGTTTAGCCTTCCATTCTTCTAAAAAGTCTGTCGGTGCAGATTTAAATCCCCCCGTTGCCATGATCCTTTTTTGCACGTTTGTTCTCACCAATGGGGTTCACCTGGAAAAGTTTTTTTGTTGATTTAATAGTATTCAGTGTTCAATAGTAGCCTACTCCTACACCACCACTAGACAGGTGAGAACAATTACATTTAAATTGGATAAATGCAGAATGTTAACTAAATGTTTTACTTCCCATAAATTGTACCGAATGTTGTATTAATGTTTACAAAATGTGTCTTTCAGTCACACTGATAGGATATAAAGATTTAGCAGGTCTCATTAAAACCGAACTTCGTTAGAAAGTTACAACACTCACATCTAAAGGAACTTCAGCGCTGTCAGCACTCAGATGTCCAGAAGTTTTACTGTGTTTAAAACTAACGTTCAGACAAGTAGTCGACTTAAATCTAAATTACCACTGGAGTTACTCACCTGCTCTTTTACAACGCTTTCGATCTCTCAGGTGAACAGACGGTTGGTATGAATTGAATGCTACTTCACAGGGAAGCTCGATTAGTCACACGCAACAGAGAACAGCGTTCTGCCCACTTTCTCGCGCTCTGGGCTTTCCGAGGACACACGAGTAGGTACGAATACAATCGATGTCCATACTAACACGTAGGGGAATGAAAATTAAATCCAAGGTCAGCCTAATGCAGTATATTTTATCAAGGGTTGTTTACAGATACTTCTTAGCTGCCAGTTTATCTGCTTGGTTTCATAATCTGTCTACTTTTCTTTCAATTGTACATTTTTTGAGCATCCTGAATGCCTTTCGCATTATTTACAGAGGCAATATCAGTTTTATGTTGAGTTGGAATCGAACATTTATTTTGAGGTAGGCTACAGTTTGTTGATGACATGCGCAATCCCACGCAGCTCCCACGGAGCTTCTTTATGCGGTGAATGAGTCACCAAGGCCGGCCCACGGGAGCTTAGAGGTGAACACAGAAGTGATCATCTCAATAGCAAAGACCAATGCTGCCTCCACGATCTAGGACTTTGTGTACATTTACAACGCTTTCTGTAATGGCTGGATGAAACGAAAATCAAAAATAAAACTGAAAGGAGCATATGACCTTCCATGATAGCCTGGTTAAAATCCCTTGATGAATGGGGAAACAAAAACAAATAGTCGTGGTTTGGCATGTTCCCCCGAACTCGTGTAAAATTTGACAAATTATAAACTTTGAAGAACCCGTGCATCATCCTTATTAGCACGCTTGTTGTTTCATAAAACATGTCAGAAGCATAACCCAACCTCAGTTTTACTTTCAGAGTGCAAACGTTAGCTGCTAATTATAGGCTTTCCATGTTTAATGATCCATAGGCTACACCCTGGTCAAGGTAATATCCTGCTGTGTGCTGTGCATGGATGCAGAGCTCCACTGTAATAACTTGCTTGCCATCCAAGTGTGTTCTGTACCATTTCACTCTAGACTTTGGTTTCAGGACCCTACAATATTACTCCAATGGTATAGAGACTAGCATGAGAACCGGTGTGCCCTGCAATTGAAACTTTAAGTTTCTTACTTAGCCCTCCACATATCTACTCAGTCTTGCAATGTTATCAAGTGGGTTTCCAACAGGAATTGGTCATATCGACACAAAAGTGCACTTTACAAATCACTGTTCATTGTCGTCAAACGTCAGAGATAAAGGAGAAATATACCAAGGAGGACACTTAAACGCCTGGTCTAAACATAGCTCCTGATCTTAAGGGTGAGGTCAAACTGCTGCATATTTAGCATGTTTACGTCGGTTTTGGGGTGGAAGAAAGAAGGACAGGACACAATGGGTTTTCTCCAAGTCTCCATGCCAACACAAACTCCCTGTTACTTTCAACCAAATCCCACTTAGCAGCATTCCATGAACACATTTCCAATGGGAGACAGGAGAAGCCTTCCCTCCCATTTCTGAAAACGTGTCTTATCTTTAAAGGTTCAAGACCCTCACTAAAAACAGTCTGGCTTCTTTCAATAAATTCCCCCGATCAGTTCTTCCTCCTCTTTACTCACAGCCCACAATGTACATAAGTGGTCAGATAAAAAAGAGAAGCCAACCGTAAAATGTTAATGCTCGGCAGCCTCAAACTGATATTAAACATAACATTGTGTCATGTTTTCTCTTATGTTAACAGTTTTTCATTCATCCCGCAGGTATGCTTTCACCATAAAGCCACAAGATGGCCAATAAAATGAAAATGATCTTTTTGTTGTTGTATCTCAGACAGCCTTTTATATGAACTGATGCAGTGCTCAACTCTCCATGAAAATATATTCAGTGATGATATTGTCCCAGACACCCCACCGCATTTCTATCCATTTGGGTCAGAGGGGTTGTCTTCGAACACAAATCAACTGTAGTCTTGGATGAAAAATACATCTCAATGGAGAATCTCTATGGAAAATGCTTAATCCAGATGTTGAAAACAGATGTATTATGTTCAATGTTACGCTTAAACTTGGTTTCTTCAAACAATTGCTTGTCCAACAGCTGTGTGGTGACTGTGAGATAAGGATCACTCAGGCAGCCTCTTGAGGCCCAGTGAGTGTGCTGGACATACCGGCTGAGGTACAGGGGGATTCAGTCTCCAAAAGGAATGTCTGTCTGAGTTTGGCCACTGGATGAAAACACAAGACTTGATGCAGGAGGGCTTCAACACGGAGGACTAGCAGGAGCCAGAGAGAGATAGAGAAAGACACGGAGGACTAGCAGGAGCCAGAGAGAGATAGAGAAAGACACGGAGGACTAGCAGGAGCCAGAGAGAGATAGAGACACAGAGGACTAGCAGGAGCCAGAGAGAGATAGAGAAAGGGAGAGACAGAAACAGGTAAAAAAAAAGGTCAGAGATTCAAACAGATATGGTTTACTTTTTGTATTCTGCAGGGGACACAATAGACCAGAAGTCACAACCTGAAGAGAGTTCTCTAGATTCCTTTCTGTAGGCTTGGTGGGATTTGTTTACTTACATTTACATGTATTCATTTAGCAGACACTTTTATCCAAAGTGACTTCCACGCTATAACAGACCAAAAAGACTGTTGCTCATTAATAAGAAAAAAGGCATCCAGTGTTTGACCCTCTCGCCGCTCTGGTGATGTGGGCATTAGCTTCATGAAGTCCTCTCTCACTGTCAGCACAGTATGTCCCTTACCCATGCTGTGCCCCCCAATGGCTGCCCATGCCATCTGTGGTGTGCCATCTGGTGGGCATGGCATGGCGGGTGACTAAGTGGGCCAGCAAGCCAACCTGTTCTCAAGCCCAGGCTATGTTCTGCATTCCTGAGTCAGCATCTCTCTCACTCCCTCTCTGAATGCTGATTGGATGATTAAAATGTAACTGACATTTCACAACTTAATTGTTGTGTCAGATGCTGCAACTGTAGCATCCCTAAGCTGACAGTTAAACGTATGAATCAAATATTCTTACTGTAAATTGGGTATGAGTATTTGAGGTCTACCGCACCAGCTGAAATTCTGCTCCCCAGCTGACACCTCTAGGAGGCAGATGGAATGAATAACTTGCTTTGCAACTACCATGGTGACATAACCACAATTGTTCATTGCTTCTAGTGTATAACTGCATCCTATGATAATGTTGTTTTTCTGCTGTGTCAGAAGAGACAAGCAGTTTTCCTCCCTATAAGCTGCCTTCTCAACCCGTGGTGAACGTGTCATAATGGGAGTAACTCATATTTAAGCCCAACAACTCTTTCAAGCAAAAAGTGCTTTGTTTAACTAGTACACAAATAAGTGTGTGAATGAGAGAGTTTGTGTGACAAGAGATAGAGAGAGACATGAAATGGGGTCTAGCTTTGTGCTGTCAGCTGCTCTGCCATTAGCTCACCACACACTGCAGCTTCAGCACAGTACGACAGGAGGGAAGAGAGGGAGATTAGGCCACAGCGGTGGAAAGAATGAGAGGGGATCGTGTGTGTGTGTGTGTGAGAAAGAGACAGGAGCTGCTGAGCTCTTATTCCCCCCTCTCTGAAGGATTTAAAACCCAGAGAAGCACAGCAGCGCATCTCCGGGTAGGACCGTTGTCAGTCACCAATCATGAGTCTAAGCCCCGGTGAAACTTATTTGGGGGAATGTTCCACATTTCTTTGTGCTTCACTGAACTAATATCGAGCCTGGGCCAGAGCGGTCAGAAGGGGAGGTTGAAACAGAACTCAGACCTCATAGGCCTTTGAGCTGTGGGAGCAAGGCCTGGTCTTTGTGCATCACAGGAGCATTCACACAAGGATACACAGGTATTGAAACTACAAATGTCTATATTCCAACAAGAAAATACATACACCTATAAAAAATACATGCACTCAGCAACATTATGACCAACAGACCCAACATATCCTCTTATAATACAGGGGGAAACCACGAATAGGCCTCAAGTATTTAATCCATTAGCTTCTATAATCATTTGCAGCCATTTTTATGTCTGGGAAGCTGTCCAGCTGATCTTTTTCCCATTAACTCTGGTCAAAGCTCTGATGAAGACAATATGCTTGAGGTTGCAGCACAGGAATTTGCGTGTCAACATGAAACATTAACCAGACTGATAGTACGACTACTATAGTGAGCCACCATTGAGCAAAAAACACATATGGAAAATATAACCCATTTTGCATGACTCTGGGCCATCACAGCTCTAACACATACCACCCACTTATACCCAGTGTCTCAGAAGGTGGTTGGAATGGGCCATGAAGCTTGATGAAACCAGTCTCTAGAACGAGCTTAGTAGCACACAGATCGTATGAGCTCAAAGCACTTTAGGTACAGGTGGTAGTTGATTCCGTCTTTCCCACATTGCTTTGGGTATTCTCCGTGTTAGACTGTGAGCAGAAGGTGTGTTTATTGAAGCCTGTTTTGTACCTAACCATGGGTGGGGGACACATTTTGCCTCACACCGTTATCGCTGCAGTGATTTCAGAGAGGAATGGGAAAGCAGAGAAAACAACAAACACAGGCTTGTTTTGCTACCAGCATGCAGCAGCAATCACCCAGTCCCACAGGTTTGACGAAGTGTGTTTTTGTCGTCGATTTACCGCCTTTACATTTAGTAGTCATTGTTCTAAACTAGGCCATACATACAGAACAAACAGCATTTTACTCATGGTTATAGTGGTTAAAACAACTGGTTAGAACCAGTCAGGGTAGGTTTAACGTACCTAAACTGTCTTACTAATAAATCAATGTCATAATACCCGCTAGCATCATCGTGTTGAAACAAGTCTTAAATTCACAGTTGCAGCCTGCTAATACAGAAAAATGAAGAATTCATGCTCAGCATGTTAAAAGAAATACTTAGTAAATACGATGGAATAAAAATGTGCACCATCTAGTGGCAGAACACTGAATTCAGGTATGTTACTTCCTAGAAGTCATACTTCTCGTCCAGGCGTTCTCACTTGAGGAAATACAAATAAAAAAAACTATGACATGAATACAAAAACAACAAGGTCTTTACAATGTACAAGTTTATTTTTAATGAACTCTTCAGTGGTTGGTAGTCACAGCACAGCTTGCATGTATGAAGCCACACACACCTATTTTACAAGATGACAGGACATTTAAAAAGAAAAAAAAATATCAACGAGAAAAGAAAAAAAGTCAAATAAAATCGAAACCAAAAGAGGAGATGGCCAACAGTCCATCTACAGTGACTCTTTCCTACAGTATTTCTTTAAAAGGCCACTGAAATGCATAAACTGTTTCTGATGCATGGACTTTTATTTTGAAGGTGGCAACTTAGCTGAACCTGCCATCCAGACTCCTCACATGGCATTGACAGTGCATATAGACATCATAAGAAGACTGGGTTAGCGATACCTAAAGATATTTTAGTGACAAAATCTTGGCTAACACTACAGCTTAAAAAAAAGAAAAAAAGGAAAGAAAATGAACAGCACTCTTCCAAAGATACTGAATACAATGTGTGAAATGTAGTGAAGCAATTATATTATTCTTATCTCACAATTATCGTGAACACTTTTAAAACTGGAGAGAAAAGAATCACTGAACACTGCCAGCCAACTCCTTTAAGAGTGGCCCTACTGTCATCCAATGTCTTTAGACTATAAAAGGAAGAAAAATAGCTAAAACACACCTTTTTTTTTGTCCTCTGGAGTTTGTATATTTTTAATAGTAACAGGCGGGAACCGTTAACGCATGCCATGTGCTGGGCTCAAACAATACATACAGGTATATACAGCATCACTCAGTACCTGCTAAAACGAAGTGAGGATTACAGAGTATAAACCATTGACTACACTACAAACTTAAAGAAAGCAACAACAAAAAAAGAGGGGGAAGGGGGAAAGCAAGGATGGGTGATGGAGAGGCGGAAGAGAAGTGAAAGTTCTACTAGTGATGGACTCATCATTAAAGCATTATTTTTTATAAGAAATAAATGCATATTGCACATACAGTGAAAGCTTAAATTCCACCAAGTCCACCATGATCTGTATAAATCGAGAATTCCATTTCCCTCTTTGAGGAAGACACACAAAGGTTCAGAAATGGAGGGAGGGTGGGTGGCATGGTTAAGAAGGAGAAAGGGGGGGGGGGGGGGGGGGGGGCGTGCCTGTGGTACTTGAAAGGTGAAAGGGATGAGAGTATTAGGGCAGCGTGTGTGTGTGTGTGTGTGTGTGAAGGGAGAGTTCTCCTCCACGACTAGGTGTACAGCTGAGAAGTCATCTGCTGGGAGACAGAGCCTTCATAAGGAGGGTGACTTCTGGCACTTAGAGAGGGAGGAGGAAACTGCACATTGCACCACACGTCTATGCAGGTAGAGGATAGGTGTAAGGGGGAATAAGAAGAAATCACATTGAATAAGAGAGTGTGGCACAAATAAAATCTGGTGTTGGTATAATAACTGTCCCTGTGACAGCTGAGAGATTGGTGCAAGTGTTGTTTTATATGTACAAACTAAGGCTTCATGGTTAAATAGTTTTTTTTTTTTTTTTTTTTTTTTTTTTGAGGCTTCCCCGTCCATAACGCCGTTTCACAATCCCCATTTCATCTGCTGTGTAAACTGTGATCCCGGATCTGGACCAGTAACCATTGAATCAAGTGGAAAATTACCTCGAAGGCGTCTACAATGGTGGTGGTGGTGGGGGAGAAGGATGGATGGTTGGGGAACGGATAGGGGCAGTGGAGGACGAGGGAGGGATAGAGGAAGGAGATGGGGGAGTTCTTGTTTCTGATGTCTGTTGCAATTAATATCTAAATGTGCAATTCCATGAGTCACTGCCATGAGGGAGGTGGCGCGGGGCACAGGATGGAGGGGCGCAGGGGGGGGCTCTACTTGGAAAGCTTGCTAATGACGCGAATGAGGGCTCCATTCTCATCCTTTAGTCTCTGGTTGTCTGCTTTCAAGTCTGGTAGTGTCTGAAAGAGAGAACAAACGACACGAGAGAAACAGGGAAGAGGGAAAGAGTTGGGTTAGACGAGTCACGACAGACACATTGGAGGAGCTGTTGGAACCAGTCAGTCTGGTTCTCCAAACTTGTTAATGGCAGCATGTATGCATGTCAGCTGTTCCAACAAGCCACACAAGTTTCTCTCAAACATATTTGATTTCGGTTTATTTATTTGTAACAATTCTTTCTCGTCACGTAAATGTTCTCACACGAGAAAGTGAGCAGGCACACACACCACAGTCCAAAATGTCAGCTAAATTAGCCATGCAGAACAAGAATGGCTACACACTTGCATCCAGGAAACAAAGTCTCTCCAATACAGCACAGTACAAACCCGGCAGAACAAACAGGCTTTCCTTTGTTCCGACGCATACAGGGCTCCAATGCATGAGAGGGGGACAAAAACAAACTGCTGTATCCTACGCTGCACCTGTGGTGCTGTGTACCCTACAGGAATGTAGACTTGCAGAGGTGGCTGTCACGTTGGTCAGAGCTTCGGGTGCAGTTCACTTTGAACTCATTACCATTTTGCTTTGAAAGCGGTGCCTAAAGTGAAAATGCTTGATTCTAGTGGTTCGCCTGCAGTGAGCCATTGTGAAACATTTACCCACAGCAACTTGTTGAAATCTGCTGTAACTGAGGCAATTATACATTACTTTATAAAAGCTTAATGCTTAATTATTATCCCACATAAACGCACCAAAAACCCAGAACTCCACCTTTTTGAGACAATATTACAAAAGAGCTCTGTAATAAAGAGCCTAGTTTTAACACATTGAGTTGGAAGTTTCTGTAAAGCCATGCAGATGAGGATTGTCCTGAGTAACCACACATGACGTCCTCCATCATGGTATAAACATATCTCCCTCTGATACACTAACATGTACAATAACAGTCCAGGGAGTAACAACAAGAGTCAAAACTCTGATACGAATGACAATCAACCAACCAGGCCTCAATTCACTTCAGGATCACCCAATAGAACCAATAGGAACCCCAGAATAGAGAGCAAGTGCCTTCTGGGACAAGGTGTATTTGTACTACATGTCGATCAAACAAGTAACTCCAGTAGCTAGTACCTGGCTCCCGTCAGTGCAGCTGTAGAAGCACACAGCCATTGAGCCGAGGCTGGGTTGATGTCATCTCAAGAAGGGGGAAATCAAACGAAGGGGAGGGACAGGGGAAAGAGTCGAGGAGGAAAGAAACCGCGTCCCCCCCCCCCCGCCCCCCGAAAAATGGCCACCATTTTGGCGCCAAAAGAAAAAGCCATGTCATGCAAAGAAGCCAAGACAAGCCAAACTCCACAACTGCACTCCCTGGATCAAGGCTTCAAGACGGCACACTTTGGGGACAGAACAGAAAAGGGGACACTTTCCTTTAAAGCACATCGGAATTATTAATAACAGACTGCTGGAAATCAGCTGCAAAAAGACAGATGTGACCATTGTTTAGTACCACTTGCTTATTAAACAACTGGTACTCACCTGACTTAAAATTAGATGAAAATCCCAAGTGGAAAAAAAGGGCTCAATCTTTCTGTTCTTAAAAAGGTGTACTAAAAAAGGAAAGTGCCCGGTCCAAAAAACAAATCACACTCCCCATTGTAAAAATGGTGAGGCCAGGGGAGGCAGAAGAACGGAGGGGAGGGGGGGGGGTCAGAGTGGTAAAACCTGGTGGTGTCGAGGTGGCTCTGGGGGCACCTGCCTGTCTATGGGCGTGGGGCGGAGCACGGATGGAGAGCATGAGAAGGGGTTGAGGGAAGTGGTGGTGGTGGTGAGGTGGTGGTCGTGTTGGGAGGAGAGGGGGGGCGCTACAGGTCAACGGCAGGCAGGTGGCTGCAGGCGGACTCGGACAGCTTGGCAACCACGCGGGCCAGGGCCCGGTTCTCAGCCTGCAGCCGCTCCTTAACCTGCCTCAAGGCCTGGACCTGCTTTACTTGGGGGAGGTTCTGCAGGAAAACCATAACACAGAGAGGGAGACAGACAGACGGAAGGAAGGGATGGAGACAGACAGACAGAAGGAAGGGATGGAGACAGACAGACAGAAGGAAGGGATGGAGACAGACAGAAAGAAGGAAGGGATGGAGACAGACAGAAAGAAGGAAGGGATGGAGACAGACAGAAGGAAGGGATGGAGACAGACAGAAAGAAGGAAGGGATGGAGACAGACAGAAAGAAGGAAGGGATGGAGACAGACAGAAAGAAGGAAGGGATGGAGACAGACAGAAAGAAGGAAGGGATGGAGACAGACAGAAGGGATGGAGACAGACAGAAAGAAGGGATGGAGACAGACAGAAAGAAGGGATGGAGACAGACAGAAGGAAGGGATGGAGACAGACAGAAGGAAGGGATGGAGACAGACAGAAGGAAGGGATGGAGACAGAAGGGATGGAGACAGACAGAAGCCGTAAAGGAGACAGACAGGAGAATGGAAGTGAACCACAAAAGGAACCAGGACAGAAAAAGGAAAGAAGGAATTCGAAAAGGACAACATGGTAGAGAGGGAATGAATAGAAGGGGGGAGAAAAAAAAAAAAAAGAAAGAAAGAGGGAAAAGGAGATTGTTAGGAAATGGGGACAGATATTCGGCACAGGAGGAATGACACGAGCTCTCCAGGTCGGCATGTGGGCGAGATGGGAATCTACAGTAGCAAACTAGAGCACAATGAGAGACAAGAGGGAGACATGATCACACAGCTGTCCATGACCTAGAAAGAAGACACCCACATTCAGGCTCAGTACTGGGAGGAGCACGTGGTGGATTTGTGTGTTTATCCCCCCACCCCCCACCCCCCCCCAGAAAACAACAACCTTGAACAGGACGTCACTCCAGGAGTTGCTGCACTGAGTTGGAACGAGAGATGCTACCTGGTCCTGGAACTCAAACTTGACCACAGAAGACTTAACCGTGACCCCTGGGGAATATGAGACTTGGGCCATGGTAGCAGATAGGTGTGACGGTGCTCGAGAGACCCAGAGAGGTGATCCTTTCAGTACAACAAACTCTACACGATCACGTGAATTCTCGTCAGCTGCTCTTTGCCCTCTGGTTTCATGAGTACACTGGAGAATTAGCATGGTAGAACCCGCTAACTAGACAAGACCAAATACACTCCCATCTAACCTGTCATGCCATGCTCTAGCTACCGGTCAGACCAATACTAATGTGATATCTTGAGGTAAGATCCCAATCACTAGGCACCAATTCCCAACCAAAAACTGCCCCAAACTCATGTGTCTCCCCCTGAGGGGTGGGTGAGGAGGGGTGGTGTACCTTGAGTTCCTCCTCCATCTCAGAGATCTTCCTTTCTAGAACTCTTCTGTCCTGGAGGGGAGAAGGGACAGACAGCAGTCAGACCAGGGGTGTGCGTGCAAGGTTGATGAGAGAAAAAACAACAACAACAACAACAACAACAACAAAAACAGACACGTGTAACACGCAACCCCAGTTCTGCTCCGCATAGAAGAGAGAGACGGGTGAGAGAGAGGGTGGAGGATGGAGCGGAGGACACACACACACGCGTGACCACACGCATGACCGTGAGGCATCATCAAGCCACGGCCGTGGGAGAGGACGGCGGAACATTCCCGCCTACGGAACCTAGCCGTGTACATCGATCTGCCTGATGGGGGTTACTGTTAGAGGCGGGGGTCGCGGGATGAGGGCGTTACAAAATACAAAAAAAAAAAAAAGGGATGAAACGTTGGATGAGGTGGAATGAACTGAGAGGTTAATGGGATGTGTTCATGACGCCACTGGAAGGGAAACGAGGGGCAGCGAGGGGTTAACCAGAAGCAGTCCCCCTCATCTGGGAGCCCCATGTAGTGAGGGGAATGTTTGCTGTGACCTGGGATCAGAGCTGGGGAGGGAGGGCTACGGTTTGGTTAACACTGGGAATTTCCACACACTAGCGCCACGGACGGGAGAAGAGCCAATCATTACAGGACATGACCTGGTGAGAAGGTTCGCTTCGGGACGTTTGCGTCGTGTTCCCATGGTCGACGACGCAACGTTGCCCGAAAGGCCGCCGGCGTGATGACAATGAAAGTGCCTCGAAATGCGAGTGAGCAATGTCATGTACAAGCACATGCAGAAGAACCCCCACACACACACACTTAAAACTTCCAGGACAAACACAGACCATCATCCTGTCACGCACAGATTACACAGACTGCACAACACACACTACTACACATGACAATACTTGATAAGGGGTGACCACACGCTGGCTAGAAGGTTCAAAAACAGGTGAGAGAAGGAGAGCTTGGTGCTTTGAGGGGCGGAGAGCCCCCTCCCCCACCCCCACAGGGGGGGAACTAGAGGAGATGGTGTGACAGCAGCCAGCAGCAGTGGCAGAGCACTAGGAGGATAAGACTTTGTTAGACCATACCACCACCCAGCTGAAATTGGGGCCTGCTCGTAACCTTCAGACATAAACCAGTTAGCATGTGTTACCACTTTGTTAGCTTCAACTGTACGCCATTCCACACATGTGCGGGGAATGCTACTTTGCTCGTTTAGATTAGAAAAGTATCGCTTCAAGTACAAAAAAAAAGGCAATTGTTTTGAGGAGGTAATGAACACTTTGGAATAACAAGAACTGTTGCTCTTTAATTAAAACAGGCAGTAAGTAGTGTAACATTACGGCAAAAGCAAAGAGAGAGTAGTTACCCTTTTCTCCTTCTCGAGCTGTGAGCGATCAGCGAAGCGCTCCTGCCTCTGAAACACAAACAGCCGCAGAGTCACACAGCTGACAGGCAGGCAGCGCACACGGAGGTTGACATTCCCCTCCCTGCAGCCTCTCATGTAATACAGGAGGTAACAGTAAGAGTCTTACCTCCTCCCCCTCCTCCCCCCCAGCCAACCAGCCCCCACTACCCTAAACCCCTTAGCAGCCATCCCCACACCCCAAGCCCACCTGTGTGGCCTTCTCCAGCTGTAGCTTCAGGTCTGTCAGCTCCAGGTCGGTGTCACGTAACTGGGCCTTCAGCTTCTCATTCTCAGCTAGTATCTGCTCATAAAGCTGGAAGAGACGAGTGTGTCAGTCCATACAGCACCGCGGGACCAGGATGGCACAAACATACCACCTGGGTCTGTCGACACGCCGTGTCCCAAAACACCTCTTACGAGATAAGAGCTCACTAAAGGCCATAGGGATGACAATACCATACTGCAACAGCCCAAGGGGAGTCAACATATTGCATTCGGAAACCTCACATTACGAGGGCATGAGGGGGTTAAGTCAGGCGTTGTGGAATTGAGATTTGTGAAAGGGGAGCCTGTTAGGAGCTGTGGTACCTTCTTGTAGTCAGTGGCATCATCTCTGTCCAGTCTGCTGGAGTACGGCCTCCGCCCCTCGCCGTAGCCACGGCTACCCAGGGCGTCGTAGCGGTCAGAGGACGAGGTGCTGCTCTCGTTCCTGGGGGAAACGAACACCGTCACCGAGTCTCATTACACGCAGCGAACATTTACCCAGGGCTTGGAAAGTGTGGTCATTGTCTGAAGTGGCTCAGTGCGTTGGGTAAATAGGATGCTTGTGTGTGTGTGTGTAATTTGAAACATACCTGGACAGTCGGTCACTCTGTAAAAGAAAGCAACACAGTGAGTGAGTGAATTGTAATGTCTTTCCCTGTTGTCTAAACACTTGAAAGTCCACGACATATTGAGTGCACTTGAGTCTTTCTGGTGTCTAGACAGGCCGAGGTCTGGAATGTAGATTCTCAATGAGTGTGCATGCGAGGGGTTGTTCTGCTCTACATGAACTGAAGCCTACAAGTGCATCTGTGTGATCACTTGCAGCAAAAGATGTGCACAAAACAAATGAATGTTCTGAGCGTACCCGGTTTTCACAAATGTGAAACCGAGTTATTTACACAGTGAACAAGGGACTGAAGGGAGGTTCTGCCAATAGGACCATGAATGTAGACGCCCCACCCCATTCTCCTTCCTGTCAAGTCTAATGATGAATGAACAGTTTGAGTAGTTGTTAGTGTGACCTCTTCCAGGATACTGTACACTTAGAGCCTGTCTAATATCAGCTGCCGAGAGGGGAATAGCCTGAGTTTGTTCCTATCCACGCACGGCTAATGGGCCGTTTCCTATTTTGTCTTCCGCTCTGGCCCCGCCCATGTGGGCTGCCCAACAACAAAGAGGCCTGCTGGCTGTCAGAACCCAGCGCCCCTCCACCTACTGTGTGATCTGGAGCCAAGTGCCTCTGTCTGAGGGCCTCTCCTTCCAGACACCAAGCAGGCTCTGGCCCAGCTCGGGTTAGGAATCCATCCTGTGGTGGATCTGGAGGTCTTCTAAGATCATAGGATGCTTTTCCTACTAATCTAGACCTACTGTATTAGAACCCTCCAAGATGTCAAACCCGCAGAAACATGGCTTCGACAATCGCCAGGCTGTTTGCCATCTAAGTAACAGTTTTTCAAAAGGCTTGGCATAAAGTTGAGTTTTTTTTGTATGCTCCCTTGTCCTTGTTTCCTTAATGTATTGTGGAGTGTTAAACAATTGCTCTTAATATTTCAAGTGACTGAGGTTCAAACTAAAGCTCACATGTACTTTGACACCAGTGATCCACATTTCCCTCACGTGGCAGCCTTGTTTTGGAATTCACTGGACTGCAGGCTAGACTGCTTGTGGTTTGCAAGGTCACCTTAGCAACAGGACAATCACAGGAAGATAGAGAAGGAGGGGGGATAATTACGTCCAAAGTCAGCACGGGGGGGGGGGGGGGGGGGGGGGGAACAGAGGGAGGGAAAGAGGGAAAAGGTCTTGTTTCTTTACTGTACCAAGGAAAGCAGGCCAAAATAGGACAAATGAAAGCAAATTTGTACTTGTTTGGCCTTGACTATCCTAGGTGGGAGAGGCAGGAGGGGAGAGAGCAGCAGCTGGAGTCTAAGTTGGGTCAAAGCTTACAGTGAAGCCAGGGGATTTCTGAATTCCAATGCATTTTCATCTGCCTGTTATCTATACTTTTGCCCTTAGGCTAAATGACTAGGCACAGAGAATGTAGGTGTGTGTGTTTGTTTGTTTGTTTGTTTGAGAGAGAAAGAGGAATGACTAGGCACAGAGAATGTAGGTGTGTGTGTTTGTTTGTTTGTTTGTTTGAGAGAGAAAGAGGAATGACTAGGCACAGAGAATGTAGGTGTGTTTGTTTGTTTGTTTGAGAGAGAAAGAGGAATGACTAGGCACAGAGAATGTAGGTGTGTTTGTTTGTTTGTTTGAGAGAGAAAGAGGAATGACTAGGCACAGAGAATGTAGGTGTGTTTGTTTGTTTGTTTGAGAGAGAAAGAGGAATGACTAGGCACAGAGAATGTAGGTGTGTTTGTTTGTTTGTTTGAGAGAGAAAGAGGAATGACTAGGCACAGAGAATGTAGGTGTGTTTGTTTGTTTGTTTGAGAGAGAAAGAGGAATGACTAGGCACAGAGAATGTAGGTGTGTTTGTTTGTTTGTTTGAGAGAGAAAGAGGAATGACTAGGCACAGAGAATGTAGGTGTGTGTGTTAGTTTGTTTGAGAGAGAAAGAGGAATGACTAGGCACAGAGAATGTAGGTGTGTGTGTTTGTTTGTTTGTTTGTTTGAGAGAGAAAGAGGAATGACTAGGCACAGAGAATGTAGGTGTGTGTTTGAGAGAGAGAAAGAGCTAGAGAGAAAGACCTAGAGAGAGAGCTAAAGAGAGCTAAAGAGCGTTAGAGAAAATTAGCGAGAGAGAGAGAGCGAGAGAGAGCAGACAGAAAAGGAGGAGAGAGGAGTGTGATGCTACCTGGGGTTCGCTCTTGATGCTGCCCTCCTCCGAGTCCGACTGCTGGTCTGGGTCATTCTCATCACTCTGGAATAGGAGGAGACACACCCACACACACTGGTCACTCCCCGTTCTGGGCAACAGCTACTCTCAGGTGTACCTCCGATCCAGCTACGCTTACCTGACCTGCTGAATCAATAATGCCCTCTGTTTCTATTCTTGCCTTTACTGATCTGTGTGTCGGCAAAAAGATACACATTTTTGCTCTACAATTTGGAATGTGTGCGTTTCTGCGTGTGGGTGTGTGAGGATGTGTGTGTGTGTGTGTCGTACATCTTGGGTCCAGAAGGAGACCCCGGTGGAGCGCCTCTTCTCCCGGGGCCGCCGGCGATCCCGTATGGAGCGGGGCTGGGACCTGTCCTCTCCCTCCTTCTCCTCCTCCTTCTTGTCCGACTCTGTCAGACAGAGAGCAGGTGAGCCTCACGCACACAGAACCCCCCCCTACCCCCTACCCCCAAACCACACAGCAGCCCTTGACCTTTTAATAACACACAAAGGCAAATCTGGAATGTGACGACAAATAAATAAAATGAAATGACCATTTAAGAGCACCAATTATTTTCCAAATCTACAGAATCTTAAATTTGGCATAAACCTTTTGTTTGTTTGACTGCACTCGTTGGCAAACTTCGGGTAACAATTGAGTTGGACTGGGTTCAAAGAAAACAGCTTTGGCTCTGAGAAAACAAAGTGCGGATTGTGTTTTAGCTCTGGGATGGAACCAAGGCCTTTCCCAGGGAGTTTACCCTCTCACAAGAGAACTATTTCGATTAAGAGCCACCCAATCCTCTCCCCTCGGAGGGACTGAGCCGAGGGTGGCACGGTTTCCATGTGAACCTGGGTGTGGGGGATCCATGCCAAGACGGGCTTGAGATCAGCTTAACCTGTCTGTGCCTGCCTGGCTTTGTGGCGAGGCTGCAATGTAAGCTGTGTCCTAAGGCAGGTGTTGAATTCAAATACTGTGTGTGTGTGTACACGCGTATGGGTGCACAGTCGAACAAGGAGGTATGTAAATCAAAGCACTTCACTCCAATTATCCTGTTCTAGTAAAAAAAAACAGCGAGACAGACGCGCGAGGCCGGCCCGTTCTCCGTGCGCTCTCCCCACCTTTCTCCGTGTCCCTGGAGGCGCGGCTGTAGGAGGAGGTGATGCCCGTCAGGCTGTTGGGCCGGTTGAGGGAGCTGTAGGAGCTGAGGGAGGAGCTGGAGGAGGGGGCGGTCGTGCCGACCGTGGAGGAGGTGGAGGAGGGGCGGTAGCGCTGGTACGGCTGCAACAAGAGAGAGAGGGGAGGAAACGACAGCCTGGTTGGTACTGCGACTTGACCCCGCGTCTGTTCAAACATCTCACTGACACTTTCAGGTTTTTTTTCGTGTGCGTGGATCATCAAGTGAGGTTGGGCAACTGCACCGATTTGAGGTTGACGGTTAGGCACTTCAGTGAGACCCGGAGGGAGTGGTCTCTCCCAAAGGGGATTGAGAGGCTTGAACACCTACCTCTTCCAGGCTGCGGTACCTCGACCGGTAGTCCTCCTCCTTGGTCTCAGTCTCCTTCCTCTCCTCCTGCTGCTTCTCCTTGTCCTGTTTCTCCTTCTCCTCCTTCTCCTCCTCGCGGGTCCGTGTGGGGCGGCTCCTCCCCATGGTCTTCTCTGCCTCCTGGAGGTCAGTCAGGGTCACGCCCTGGAGGAGGAAAAGGCAGGAGTGAGGCGAGTCGCCGGGGAGTCAGAGCTGCTTTCTGGTTGGCCATTTTGAATCTCACAAGGGGCTCAGCAACAAAATGGCAGTCTGCAGTAAATTACGCAGTGGCTTTTATGACTCGTTTCAGGACCTTCACGGTGAGCATTATTCTGTTGTAAAAACAGTTTAACGATTTAATAGGAAGTGTAAGCTGAACCACATTTAGTTGTCTCAGTGTTTCAGCGAGGACGAGGAACAGTTTCATTTCCCTCAGCTTGTAAACAACCAACTCATAACAACACTGCCACAGTGAGGAATGTGTGCCTAGTTTATACAAACTGTAACTTAACACCCAAGGAAGAACAACCAATAAAGTTCAGCAGTAAAATATAGACCTAAGAATGGTAAACATTATGCGTTTCAGTAGCATGATAAAATGGACTACGGCAAGAAATGTGACAGTCAGCGGTAACTATCGTTGATGCTCACATTTATAATCCACCACCTTTACAGGAGTGGAAGTTTACAGTTGTACAGTTGGCAGCTGACCGACAGAGCATGTAGAGATGCTTCTGTGCTTGCATGTTAGTGTCTGTCGATGTGTGTGTGTGTGTGTGTATGTGTGTGTCCAAGGGGAAGGCGGGGGGCTGACCTGGGTGGACCTCCTGGACTGGCGGGCCTGCCTGGAGCGAGCCTTCCTCTGAGACTCGGACTCCTCGTCTCGGACAGGCGTGAGGTACGATCTGCCCCAGGAACAAAACACAGTCAGGGGGAGTCACCTGGACACGCGGCTGATATGAGCGCCATACGCTGGGACTGGATTCCAATTCAATTCACTTTATTGATCCTGAAGGTCATTCACAATGACCATGTAATGACAGAGCTCTCTATCATGGACTGTGTATCCACCAGACACATTAATAACACATAATAACGCAACAGAATCCACTTGGGACGAGCAAAAGGTCGAGGAGTTGTTGCTGTTTTGGTTTCTTCCATGGAAAAGGTTGTCTACGTCCCCCTACAGAAAGACGAACTCGTTCACTTCGGGGGCCGAGCCTTGGCCTTGAGGAGCGGGCTGCTCCTACCCATCTTCCTTATAAGGAGAGAACTCACCAGAGCGGAGAGAGAGATGACTCTCTCCAGCCCCCACCCCTGGCAGGTGGCTTATTTCAGTGCAGACTACACAGGAAGACACACTCTTAACCCCAGTTAAACACACACTCTCTCTCTTTCTCTCTCCCCCCCCCCCTTCCCCTCTCTCTCTCTCTCTCTCTCCTTCACACAGAGTACACAAAGCATGAGAAGGAAGAGATCACACCCTGTTCTCAAACAGAGGCTGTGTGTCCGGAAAAATCTACTGAAAAGAGCAAGAGACAGCGGACTTTGAGGGCATTCACAAGTTCGTCTGATGAGTGCATGGGACACGTCCGCCTATATGGTGGTGTGTGTTTGTGTGGTATGCGCGGGTGTGCAGGTGTGTGCGTGTGTACCTGCGCCTCTCCCTGCCGTCAGAGCCTATGATGGTGCCAGTGGTTGTAGTGGACGTGGTGGTGGAGCCAGTGTTGATGGTGGGGATGACCGCAGCAGACTCCTTCTCCTTGTCCTTTTCCCTTTCCGCACTCTCCTCTGCCCAGTACCTGATCACACACAGACACAGGCATTACTGCATTACATTTAGTCATTTAGCAGACGCTCTTATCCTGAGCGACTTACAGTTAGTACAGGGACATTCCCCCGAGGCAAGTAGGGTGAAGTGCCTTGCCCAAGGACACAACGTCATTCGACACGGCCAGGAATCGAACCAGCGGCCTTCTGATTACTAGCCCGATTCCCTAACCGCTCAGCCACCTGACTCCCTCCCGCATTACTGTACTGACATATAAAACGTGATCAGGAAAGGAGTTGTGTGTGTGTGTACACGTACTGGTTTGTTAGTCCTGTGAGCGTACAGGTGTGTGTGTGTGGTGTGTGTGCGCATGTGTACCTGCTGGTGAGGCTGCTGGAGGAGCCGGTGCGGGCCGAGGAGGAGCCCAGGCTGGAGAGCAGCCCGCGGTGGCCCGTGGGTGAGGTAACAGACGAGGAGGTGGTGGTGGAGGAGGCGGACGTGGTGGAGGAGCCCAGGTCCTCGTGCCTCCGGCCAAACGACCCACTGCGGACACCAAGGGACCACCGTTATGTGGAGCATGGGGGAGGGGGCGGGAGGACGAGGATGCGGGATGGAAGGAGAGACAGAGAGAGAGAGAGAGAGAGACGGGATGGAGGATGGAAGGAGAGACAGAGAAGAGGTGCAACCCCATTACCTTTGCAATACAAAAAGAAGCAGGATAGCCACTTCTATTCACACATGATGCAACAACACAAACCAGGCTCCAGCTGTACACTGAATGCATTTCCACGATGCAGAGAGAGAGAGAGAGAGACAGAGAGCGAAAGCGAGAAGGACAGCGAGAAGGACAGCGAGAAGGAGAGCGAGAGAGGGAGCGAGAAGGAGAAAGAGAGCGAGAAGGAGAGAGAAAGAGGGAGCGAGAAGGAGAGAGAGCGAGAAAGAGAGGGAGGGTGCTGGTTGGCACCAGGACCGGTGGATGGTATACCTGCGGTATATGCTGTAAGACTGGTAGTGGGAGGAGGGCGACTGCCAGGGTTTAGCGTTACAGGTGTTAGGGTCCAAGCTGGAGGCGGACGAGGACTTGGCGGGCACGTCCCGCGTGCTGCCACTCCGCCCTAGCGCTAGCGTGTGGGACGTGCTGGTTGGTCGGGTGGGGGGGGGGGGGGGGGAAGGGGGCAGGGTGGGGGTGGTGTGGCGTGTTGGGGCAGGCGAGAGAGGCATGTTAGCAGGGGACGCACATACACACACACAAACATATATACACACAAACATATATACGCACACAGATAAAAAAAAAAAAAAAGACTACAAGCTCTGACGCCTGTCTGTCTGTGTCCTGGTTGTCTGTGCTGTAGGGTTTGTGGGTAATGTAGTCTCATTGGAGTGCCAATGAGGCAACAAGGCCTCTGATGATGGCTGGGGTGGGGAACACTACAAGCACAGCAACCAGACAGGACGAGTGCAGTCATGCAAACGACTGGCAGAGAGAGATGCATGTGGATGATCTGCATGCCTTCTCAGGAACAGATGCTCATAAAGCATGTACAAGCATGCCTCCAACTGCACTGGCGTACAAAACTAAACACAAGACTCAAAACTAACTGAACTAAAACCACCGACACTAAAAACTCGATGAGGACCAGCGAGGTCGTAAGTTTGACTCATTAACAGCCTAATGACCGGAAAGGGATCGGATCGATGTTTGGCGATCTGATGCCCTGGCGAGGAGGGTTGGGGTGGAGAGGGGGTCTGACACGGGCGGGGCGTGGGGCTAACCTGCGCTGGTAGCTGGGCGTGGTTCTGTTGGTGGAGGCGGTGCCTTCGCTGTTCTTGGTGTCCTCGTCCCAGCGTCTGTAGGAGCGGGTGTAGGAGCCGCTACGCACCAGGCTAGCAGCAGAGTCCCTGGGGAAGAGCAAGCTACACTAGCACCCTGGGGCTCCACACATGTACACCAGGGATGATGACACACCCGTGTTGTTACTGTAGGGGTTTCTGAGCGAGGGTTTAACCACCCAAAGAAGATTCTAGCAGTAAAAGATTCTGGTCAGACTGAATCAATGCAATATCTGTAGAAACTAGATGTACTGTAAAATGAGGGTACAATTATATTCCTTGGATATACAGGCTACTGACTACTCTCTGCAGGTATATTTCTGAACAAATGTTTGCTCTACTGCTTTTCGTGGCTGTACATGAAGGGAACAGAGAGCATGTGAGCCACACAGCATGCACAGGCCAGACTGAAGCCTCCTCCAGCCTGTCGCACACAGCTGTGAGCAGCAGGGGGCGCTGCTTTCAATGCACTTTGTGGGGCAGCCGGGAGAGCCCAGCCAGGGAGGGTCACCTGTTCTCTTTCTCGTCGATGTCCGACGTGCTGGCCAGTCTCCTGGGGATGGTGGGGGCAACGTAGGCCAGCCGGGTTCCCTTGTCCTTCTCCTGCAAGGGTCAAAAGACAGTGAGTCGTGTGATTCGGGGGTTGACTTGGAGCCCGTCTCAAGATGATGAACGAACGCAAGTAAACGATTCGACACCAACACTCCAGAACAGCCTGAAAGATGTCATATCGACAGCCAGTTGGGAAAGGAAGTGGCCTTCTAAACGAGTCCTAGACCTCTGGTTTCCGTGGTAGCGCTCGACCTAGCATCGGAACACACGAGGTTAGACGGGGACGGAGGGGGGGGGGGGCTGTGGAGGCGGACCTTCTCTTTGTCCTTGTTGTCCAGGGAGGAGGAGAGGCGGGGGCTGGAGGCCGAGCGCATCACCCCGGCCGGGTCCTTCTCCTTCTGGGCCTCCTTGGTGGTGGTGGTGATCTCCGCCAGCGCCCCGTAGCTGCCCGTCTTCCTCAGGCCCAGGCGCCACGAGGCGGGGGACTCGTCCTTCCTCTCATCCTCCTTGGGGGACACCTTCCCTGCCGACTGGGCCGCCTGGGGAGAAGGACCCCGACAGAGGAGGGCATTGATTGATTGACAGTGTCATAAGAACAGTAGCAGCAGATTTGAGTTTAGTGTCTGGGTAAATAACACTTGGGGTTAATCCTAGGCAAACAGCTAAGAGTATCGGTATGGGTGAATCCGGTACTCGACCATGTGTGTGGATTTATTAGCGCTCAGAGGAGACATTCATGTCCATGTGGAAGGGGGAAAGGGAGGGCCTGGATGCATGCTGGACACCTAATCTCCACTAGGAAATGTTTACAAAAAGCCAAACAGGCGAGTCATGTTACACAGCATACATTCTCCTCCTTCAAACTAAACACCGGTGGCCTGAACCGAGACGGTTACAGAGATCCCACATGTGCCCGAGCACGGCTGGGAACCGACCCGTGCAACCTGTTAGGCTTCACACAAGCTGTGGGCACAATGCACTCTCCAAACACAATGGCAACACGGAGATGTCCAGGAGACAGCGGAGGATTGCTGGATGTGGACGACAACACCAAAAGCACACGGGTCACGGGGACACACAGTGAAAGCGTCGAGGACAGCGTGTGTGAAGATCATGCTGATAAACCGTGTCAGCGCGGACCAGGAACACGGGTTAGCCCACATCTGGGTCAGACCGAGGAGGTTAGGGATGTTGTGGTAGGTGAGGGGAAATTATTCAGGGAAGAGGGAGGGGGGGGGGGGGGATAGTAGAACGCTGGAACAGAACACACCGATGCCTCACCATAGGTTTTTTGGGCACGAGAGAAATGCCAGTTTTGCGCAAGCCTTGACGCCACAATGCAGGACAGCTTGGCTCCGCCACAGGCATGAGGGGAGTAATATAATCAGACTAAAGCCAACCAAGACAAGAGCCATGATGAGAGAGAGAAGGAAAGAAAATGAGAGAAAGGTAGATAGTGAGCAGCGGAGAAAGAGGAGAGCGGGAAATGAGAGTGGGGGAGAGACGCAGAAACAGGAATAGACACTGCAGCAGCAACAGAGAAACAGAGGCACGTTATGGCAGACAGATTTTAAGACCCAGACACTCCACACAATGTTTACTGGCACAAGGGGGGAGACCAGTCCTTAAATCTCAGCTCATATATGCATTTGGAAAAAAGGCAGAAAAACAATGTTGCTAGTGTCAAACTGGACATTGTTAAGGTTCTCTCACTCTTGTTAGACAGGGAACATTGTGTCACGTGTTTGGCTTTAAAATGTGGACAGGTATATGTGAAGAATAAAAAATAAGGAGTCCTCATTGGCTGGTATATAAAATGGGCTGGTGGACAGTCTCTGGTTTGGTTTGACTGCTGGGTCTGTGACCAATAGAAACCCATCAAATGGAAGTCATGAAACACCCAGTGGGTGAAATAATTTGATTTGTATAGCCCTTCTTACAAACAATGTCACAGAAGGCTTCACCTCTGCTCAAATAGCACAACTGCACCTAAACCAACCTCCCTCAAAGACTCAACTGAATAAATGAACAGGCCTACATAATGATATTGAAAAAGACGCACAGAAACAGAGCCACGTGTCTATGTAAACCTTACTGTGTTATTTTATATCATCATGGCCAACACTGCATCTTGGCCCTGTCAATATGGCCGGTCCAGTGCCTATCCTGGTGCTGCTACACCACATGCATCCTGCAGGGGGCAGCATCCGTCCAAAGGAGAACAGTGGAGGGCCATCATCCTCTGGGCCTTTGAAATTCACCACAGACACCATGTGATGCACGCCTTCTGAACACTGTCACAATTGGTTACAAACCCCACGGTACAACTGTTGCCATGTTTGTTAAGAAAGAGGGCCTGTACTCTCCAACCAATCGTAACTCTTGCTCCCGGAGCCAGCCTGACAGCTGTTGGGTTTTCAGTTCTGCGTAAGGGCAGTGTTGAGCCTACCGCCCTTACCCAGAGTAACAGCTTGTGTGACGAACACAACATTTCAACCATAACCTCATCTATGTAAACTCCCACGACCGCAAAATTGGGTTTGTGTGGAAGCAGGGAGAAACAAAATAGATGGTGAATCGTATTGATTTGTGAAGGCGGGAGGGAGGCTGGCGGGAGACGGGCAGGCGTCCAAATGCCTCGCAGCAGGCTGCCTGAGGTGGACGGGACGGGGGATAATAAGTGAATTCAGCTGAGACCACATGGTCTTCCGCTGCTCACAGGTGTGACCTAATGAGATGCCTTCACGTTACACGCGCTCTGAACCTCGACAACGCGCTGGGGGGGGGGGGGGGGAGGGCGGGGCTTAAACCCGGGCCCTCTTGATCCTCAGTCGACTACTGGGACATTCCCATCCTCCAATACCCAGCCCCTCAGAAACAAGGAACTCTCTGAAACCCCCTAAACCACTCTCTCAGCCCTGTGACTCTCTCCACTCAGGGACACCCTCAGAGTGCTTCAACCCTGACACCTGGAACAGAGTTCCTTCACTGATGTCCGGTTATCCGGGCAGCAGGAGACCTTATCCACCAGGCCGTACCTTCGTGAGAGGCGAGATGGGAGTCACCTGGTTAGTGGGGCTGGTCGGGGTGGTGGGGGTGGTGGGCGACGACACGGCCACGCTGGCTGGAGCCGGGGTGGGGGTGCTGGTGCTGTTGCTGACCGGGGGCGAAGGCTTGCTCTTGTCTGAAACGGCAGAGGGGAGGGAGTGTTGGTAAGGAACAGGGAGGTAAACACCCGCGACACTGAAAGTAGATTTCGCATCGCGCTCATGCAAATGGAAGCGATACGTAGGCCATGGAGTGCCTTTCCGTGTGCTGCTATCGGAGCATATTCAAATCCACTTTTCAAATCCAAAAGTTTTTTTTTTAGACAGCGGTGAAAATGTCTTTCCAGGATTGACGACAACGCACCTGCTTCGGTTTCGGATTCAGAGTCTTCCTCCTCTTCCTCCTCGCTGGAGCAGCTGGACTCGTCCTTCTTGCCCTCCTCTTCCTCGTCCACCTTCTCCGGCTCCAGGGCCTCGATACGGGGGGCGCTCTTCTCAGGCTCCAGGAGGACAGTCTCTTTGCTGGAACACACACACACACACACACACACACACACACACACACACGCTTGGTTCCGTGACTCACCTTAGTGACTAACACATCATCTTCTATGAAGAATGTAAATGTAAGAACTTTTCATTCATTTGGCCATTCCCTAACTATTATCAGAATCAAACCACCCGTTACATTAGGTTCAAACAGGTTGTTTGCCTTTGGCTTTAAAGACAAATTCTCTAACCGGTGGCAGTTTCTCAAGTAGTGACAACCCATTACTAGTTCATCCGTCTCTGCCTTGTTATTTACCTCTTCAGTGGTTTCAAAGATTGATTATTGTCCCCAGTGGTGGTGGTTTCTATCAAGGGAGACTTTTTCACATCCTTCTTCTCACTCAGAAGCTGAAAGCAAGAACACACACAGCAAGGATTAGCAGCAGTCCTTAAGGCCTGAACTCTGAGAACATCTACACGGACAAGAACAGTTCCAGGACTCTGTGACACATCACGTCAAACTGTAAAAAAAAAAAAAAAAAAAGATAATCAAATGCAATTGAGGGCATGTGTCACAAGGATACCTACACAGCAAACAACTCAGTTGACAGGTTTTCAAAACCATAAAAAGGTTACTGGGTGCATTAGAGCTGAAATGAAAGCACTCAAGCACTCACGACACAAAGGCTTACCAGATTCTGCTTTTTCTGCAGTTCTTCCAAGTAGGCAATTACATCTTCATCTGCTACGTCGAAAGCCGTCTGACCCTGAGGACAAGACGCAATTTCAAACTGTGGACAAAGCAGGGCCTAAACATATCCCAGCTTTAACTGGAGGTGCATGGGCTGTCTAGTATTCTACTGTATGTTGGAGGTGTGAGGTGAGGAGAGGGCTGGAGACTCACCACTTTGTTGATGAGGTCCATGTCACACAGGTTCTCCACCAGTATCCTGCAGGCCTCCTCCTTGCCCCAGTGTGCAGCAGCATGGAGCGGAGTCCAGCCATCAAAGTCCTTGATATTTACATCATACCCTGCTTGGATTAAAAGCCTGGGGGGGGGGGGAGACACAAAAACAGAAGTTGAGATTTGGAAAAGCTTGGATTTGGTGGTGCAAGCGCACATCACTGCCAGGGTCCAGGGTCCTGCAACCTCAACATTGTGACCATTTTTAGTGGTCCTTGGACACTCGCAATACAAAAAAAACACAACGGAAATGTATTTAACAAAAGATGAATAAGTGGGCAAATGTTCAGATGAATCAAATGCCAGCCACTTTTACAGTGAATACATTCCAGTCCATTTCTTGGACAGTCGTGCACTGGGCATCCCAGATCTTGTTTAGGTGCCATGAGTGATGGTGGATTGTGTTAAGAGACGCTTGGCTGACGTCCCAGCAACAGATGGCCAGAAAGCTGCAGTCCCTCTCCTGAGAAGTCGCTCTGGATAAGAGCGTCTGCTAAATGACTAAAATGTAAATGTAAGTCAGTGTGTGTCTGCTCTGTCACAGCCCGAGTACAAGGCATGACATGAAGAGACACAAACAAGACAAACGGCACAATAAAGGACCCTCGGGAGGACTAAAGGAGCCCCGGATTGAAACGTATTCGCAAATCCAACCTCAGAATCCCCATCGACACAAAAGGTCAGAGGTCTTTCAGATCCACAGAGCTGGCCTCTCGCTGTAAGGCAGTACCACACCAGCTGAGCTACGGTAACCCAGTCAGACTTACTTTAAAACCTCGGCGTATCCCTTGGCGGCGGCGACGTGGAGCGCCGTGCCGCCGGACTTGGCGTGGCGGACGTCGCTGATCTGGCCGCTGTTGACCCACTGGCGGGCGTCTCTCAGCATGATGCGCTCCTCTTCCTTCCTGGCCGCCTCGATGTCCACTCCTGTCAGGGAGGAGTGAGAGGTGAGGAGGCGTCCCTTAGCCGGGCCCAGCCCAGATTAGCAGCTACTTAAGAGTAGGCGAAGGCTACGACAACTTAAGCTCTGCCATGGTGAGTGACAAAGAGGCTGGAAGAGCAGAGCCAAGAAGACCAGCCCAACAGTGACCTGAAGACATGAATCTAGGGATGTCAGGTCACTTGAAACCGGGCTGAAAATCTAAACCATGCCAAAACCTTTACAAATGACTTCTTTTTTAGCTCAACTTAAAAAAGGGAGTAAAACATCAGAAATATGACATGTGTCAATCGTCAATGACACTGTGCACTAGAGGGCAACGTTGCGAACTAGAACTTGGACTAATTAACTTCAAATATCTGTACATTTCGGTCACAGCTTGGGGAGACAAACATGTAGGCCATAGCTTGCTATGTGGGCCAGCGTGTCCATGCTACACACTACAGGCTACGCAGGGAACAGGCTGTGTTGTCTTGTTGAGACTTCTGCAATAAAAGACACTAGAGGAGCATCTCCCCCTTCTGTGCTGACAGCACGCAGGGCCAGAGCGCTCAGTGGTACGGGTCAACATTAAAAGGTGAACCTTTGTGTTCAACTTCTCCTATAAACGGACGATGCTTCCTGTTCTGCTATACCCCCCAAAAAAAACAGTTGACGTGTAAAACTGAACTCATACGAAGGTCACATGGGTCGGGTTCCGTCAGCATACTTGGAACATGCTTTCTGATTTCATTGGATGAGCTTCACCATGCGGGCAGCGCGGCTCGTTTCAGTCCGGTGTGGGTGAGGTGACATGGTTAAGACGAGGACCTGTCACACTTGGTGAGGTTCGAGAGCTGAGGCATGGCCTTGAGTAAACCGTCAGATTGCATTGGGGGTGTCGCGGGTTGGACAGGCAGCAGTTAAGGTTGCCCAGAAGCCTGGCCCGCGGCCACGGCAGAGGAGGGCGCGAGAGGGCCGACGGGCCGCAGATCTGTCGGCGCGGGCAGCTCGCTCTGGAACATTCCCACTAACTCACTGACAGAGCCCTGCTTGTCTGAGCGCCGCTTTTCAATTGTGGGAAAGAAAACCCGCACAGTCAAGGGGCCTGAGATGGACTTTGCATCTCACCGCCGCGGTTCACCCGACAGTGAATCGTACGCAACTGAAAAGGTTGAGCTGGAAGTCAACAAACCTCACTAGGCAGAAATGAATAGGCCAGTTTAATGCACATCTCCGATGGAGCGCGGTGACAGTCTGGATCAATAAGGTCACCCGGCCTTAGGGTGACAGGAGTCAGCCAGCGTGAGATGGCACTATAGATGGCTGCACTGTTTAGAAAAAGCGTTGCCCTTTTACACAGTCCATGTGACGCCACCACAGTGCAATACATTGGGGCTGACATAATGGACGTCAATTAGTCCTTTATTCCTCCGGGGCTTCTCAGAGTACAGGACAGGACGGCTGGAACATGCACACTCTGGTACAATAGACCCATGTCTGACAAACGTACCATTCAGAGAGACCGTCATGCTGGGGATTTTCACCTAACTGCATTAAGGAGCTATTTGACTCTTCTACATTAGAGCACACACCGTAATGCTATCGGTTCAACTACAAAACGAAACAATTGGAACGTCTAATTCAAAAAGAGAAATGGGTCCGTGTTAACATGTGTTGACATGGCAACTGGAGATAAATGTAAACACCCTGCCTCGTTTCAGTAGGAGTGTCCTTAAGTGTGCAGGACGGATCCTAATGGCCTCTGCCACTGTAGACTGACTTCAAATGGTTGACCTACGGGGTGAATGTGTAACAGGTAGGTGAAGCCCCATTAGCAGCGCTCCTTAGAGCAGGCTGGCGTGCCTGCAGCTGTGCTTGTCAAGCAGCAAGGCCAACAGGCCTTGGACAGGACCACCAGGCAGCACCAGAGCACTGGCAGTTACTAAGATGTTTTACATGACAACACTGCACCTTCTACTGAGGAAATACATGGGAGAGAATCCAGCAGAACAACAGTTTGGTTAAATCTGCACGTATTCCTTCCTCTCGAACGTATTCCTTCCTCTTGCACAAACACTCTTTTTCCCCTTTTCATCTCTCTGTACAAAAAAAAAAAAAAGTGCTGGTCTGCTAATATGGAAAGGAACATGTCCAAAAGACACTGGCTGTAAAGCTCCTGAGGAACATCCTATAAGGGAAGCATGCGGTCTGACAAGGTCTTTGAGGAAATTGGCGGCCTGGGACAAAATTAAACGAGTTTAATCTCTGCTGAGGGGAAACTGCTGACTAGGCAAGCCAAGTGACCCCTCCAGCCCATTACAGTGTAGCGGGGGGGGGTCTGTGTGTTAGAGAGGGGGAAGGAGGGTCAAGGTGTCGCTAGTGGGGTTTGTCCTGTTTCTCAGCTAGAGGCAGCCCTTGAGGCGCTGCCATGACAGGAGGGCGTGCGGAAGTGGGAGTGGTGGGCAGAGCAGTCACCTGACCAGGTTGACCTGACCAGGACAGAGAGGATCTGAAGGTCAAACCAGACAGGGGGAGAATGCCGGTGGCCTGTTAACGAGTTTAACCCCGGCACTGGGTGTCTCGGAGTAGACGGCCCGCGAGAGCGAGAGGAGAAAAGCACATTACACACATCCAGCTTACACAACAGCCGTTACGTAACGCCCGCCGGCCTACCTCCGAACATGGAGAGCCCAGTGGCCTTGTATTGTGCCAGGGTCAAGAGCAGAGAAGATTCCCCCCTCCCATGTGGACGCTCGTCTGAAAGGGGGCATTCGTGAAACTCTGCCCACCGCTAATTCCCACTGTAATTGCCTCCTCCCTTTCCACTGGCCAGATAAACCCCCCCCCCCCCCCCCCCCCGAGGCTAAAAACACATGTACAAGCAGAGCCGGGCAGGGGGGGGGGGGGGGGGGGGGGGTGATAGTCGGCATTATAACTTACCCTCGTCATATGACCAGGGTGAGCGCAATGGTGTGCACTAGGGGATGAGGCAGTGGGGGGGTGGGGGTGGGGGGGGGGGGGGGTGGTGGGGCGCTGACACCTCAGCCCAGATCTGCGGACAAAGGCAGCCGTCGAGCCACGGGGTAATGTTGTCTGACAGCTGCCTCCAGTGGGAGCCAGGCCACGCTCCTGTGGGTGCGGGCTGGACTCAGGCTGCGCCGTTACCCAACAGGCTCTCGAGGAGAGCGACATGCTAACAAACAGCAGGCTGTGGGTAATTATGTCTGGAGGCAGGCTGCACAGAAAATACCCGGGAGGACTGAGGGACTGTTAAAAGACATTGTAGGCTTTAACCAAAGCAGGACCCTGACAACACTACAAGCCAGGCCGCTTAATGTCCCTCTGGGAGCAGTTGGTCTCTTCCACGTACCCAGACATCCCCTGGTCACTTCCCTGTGGACAGAGGACCTGATACTGGGTTGCCCGTCCGGGGGACATTGGAGTGCATGACATAAGGAATGTGGGCCCAACCACCTGCCTAAAAGGCTAAACTGAAACACAATAGGCTAATTATAGTCACCAAAACAACGTTTTTTTTTTAAGGTACACAGACATGATTCTGATTCTGACATGTGTGTAGATGATTGGCTGTGATGGAGGTGGCTGAATGTTCCAGAGAGGCTGAGTGTGTGTGGGGCCTGCTAGGAGGCAGAGCGCGTGGCTGTCATTCAGCAGCCTGGTCAGGGGAGAGATCCCCCCCCACACCGCCCTGCGGTCGTTAGCACGCCTGTACAAGGCCGCTCACTGGGGGGGAGGGGGGAAACAGGGGGGTGGGTCCAAAAATTGAAATCTGCTTCCATTCAGTTTAGCATCATCACAAAGGGTGATCAGGTTTGAAGCGGAGGATCTGATTTCTCCGTTACGCAAGGCTCTTTTTCCCTCCCCCCAGGCCCCTCTGTGGCTCACTCTTGTGTTTTTCATAAATCCTTTATGACAAGGTACACGCCATGACATACCTGGACACGGTGTCCACATATGCTCCCTAGCTTGGCTGAACACACGGATTATCCGAGGGGTGAGCGAGACCGGAGCGTAAACCGTGCGTGCGTGGCTGCTGGGCCGGCCCAACGCAGCGCTACTGAACCAGGGCTGAGTGCACGCGGGCTGGAGGCACGCGGGCTGGAGGCCTGCCAAGACCTGCTGCCTGACATGACCGGAGGCCGCAGCAGCAGCCTAGATGCATTTACCATGATCCATTGCACACACAACAGTCCACCCCACCCCACCCCCTTACTCAACAGAGTAGCCGGATCTATTTTGAGAGGCAGAACATAACTGCTTAGCCTGTTAGAGATGTAGAATTATTGTGCGGGGCGGGGGGTAACATTGTATGTGAATTGCACACTCCACCTCAAATTAATCAGGCATGAATATAAACAGACATAGTTTGTGCTTGACCAGTGATGTTTCAGCTGTGAGGGGAGAGAAGGCTACAGAGAGGTCGAGTGGAGGAACAGGTGAAGGCATGCCCATGAAGTCTGGAGGGGAGTGGACTATATGAGGGGTATAGCGGGTCCACGACGGGGTCAGGGTACAGGGTGAGGTGTGTGTGTGTGAGGGGGGAGGCTGCCGGGGGTGTACCTTGTCGGTTGATCTCGTTCTGCAGGAGCTCCTCCATGGCCTCCTCTTCAGCGATGTCCAGGGGGGTCTCCCCCTCACTGTTCACCACACCCACACTGGCCCCCTGGCTGATCAGGTACCTGGGGACACACAGAGGACAACCATACTTAGGACCGCCACCTCCAGAAAAGGCTGCATACTACAAGGCTTCTTTAGGAAACGGCAAACTTCAAATGTCGTGATGGATAAAATGTCTGGTGAATGAATACATGCAGTTTTCATTCCACAAAGGTCAGGTCACCATGGTCATTTGTCGTCATCTTATGGAAAAAATGTATGAGTTCTCCTTAACTGTCAATAATCCACCTTTGCCGTCTGCTGGGAAACAGTCCAGTGACTAACCTACAATATCATGGGTGACTAGTGTGTCACAACCCAGCGGGTCGTACATATCGCCCTTGACCTTGAGGGGGCCCTTTTAGTATTGTCCCCTGGACAACAACCTTGGAAACATCATTCTACAGCTATTGTAACAAAGTCACCAGCTTATAGGGCGATCGGGGCTTCTGCACTCTGACAATGACCCTCATGCCATGGCTTTCCCCCAGCTTGACCCCCCGTGACATGGCTCTCTCCTCAGCCCCCTCCTCCAGGCCTGGCAGAAGAGCCTTCTCAGCCACAGGACATACTGACGTGTGCTGCCTCCAACATGGTGGTGGAGAACCAACAGCCCCTCCAACATACCCCAGCGTGCCCACATAAAGCACACCCCCAAGGACTCCCCAAGCGCCACAACCACCATTATGTTTTCAGTTTTACTCGCCCTTGAATTGACTTCCTACCCGGCCTATTTTAGGATGGTTTTCCAGGCTGTGGCGGCTCGGCGGTTGAGAGTCCTGCCCTGGAAGGCAGATGGTTGTGGGTTTGACACCAAAGAAATGGGGGTGGGAGAGAAGCCAGTCTTCCTCTTGTGGTGCTACGCTGCTGGGAAGGGGGCTTGAGCGGGGAGGTCAATGATTCTGTTATGTGCCCCTCTACCCACCTACACCAGATCTCCCAAGACACACATTAAAACTAGACCACTCATTAGTCATCGCCATCAGAGTAGGCATTTGACATTTCTCCTTGTTCCATTGTGTGCGAGACAACAGCGCTCTTGTTCCATGCTTTCCAGTGATGGACCAGCTAGCCAAGCTCAGTTTCCTCTGAAAGTTCATAATTATCTAGAGATTATCTGACAAACGGCGGCTTCTGTACTCATCTTTTTAATTAATCCACCCTGACACTAGGATGGATTTGGCTGAGAGGGGGGAATGTGTTTATTATTATCGGGTCTTACAGAGTTCTACAAAACACGACAGAAAGAATGACGCGAGCAAACAGTCCATCAGGGCGGTGAAAGAGTGCCGCGGCTCCAACTTGGACAGCGGTCGGGTCTCTGACGTATGAAAGCAGAGATCCTGCAGCCAGGATGCCTGTGCTGTCATATAACACAGGAGCTGTTAAACAAGTCACATCACACTCCCTGCATGCAGAACAATGACAGCCAGTGAGCCGCTGCGGTCCTCCTTAGCCTGTTCAAATACCCACTGATCCTATCTCTCCGCTTCGCTCTCTGATCGGTCTGCTTGCCTCAAAACAAGTGGGGGGGGAGCGACAACCCAAGAAGGCAACTGTGGAGCCGAACCACACCGCTGCTGACCCAGAGGTTTCATATTTGGGACGAGAATCGTGACGCATCACAAGAGCCGGGTCATAGTGAGACGCTTGCTTCAGTTGTGACGCGCACACAAAGTATCGGAAAAGGCTTTGATTTAAAACATCTATAATGAAGTCTTAAGCAGATGTTGTTGTTATCCAAAGCGTCATACAGGGAGGATTTGAACCGGTGACCTCTTGATCTGCAGTCAAATGCCCCACCACTGAGCTGTATCCACCCCCGAGCTCTTAACACAACTGTTTTCTTTGTAGGAGCACAATGTATACTGGGATTCATTGATTGTTCAGCCTGTCCAATGATTGCCAAGATGGACTGTCATTATGGCGCAGGGTAAGATAAAGGATGTCCACAGAAAGCCATCACGTGCATTAACTCTGCTGTGACACAGCGTTGCAATGCTCGGAGCAACGCAAACACGTCCTCGCACACAGGGCCAATTTATGAAATTGTCAATTGATTCTTACTGCATTGGCGGGTATCCATTATCAACGGAGCAAAGCAAAAATCGATTTCCTCAAGGTGAAAGGGCTTGCGTACAATCAGGTTATCTAAAAGCAGCAAGTCGTCACGCTGGGTTATCAATCGTGCGGCCGGAGGGGAGAGAGACAGGGTTCACTAATGGAGGGCTTGCTGGAACTGGAATGGGGGCCAAACGGGGGCAGTGCAGGCCCCAGCTGCAGCTGTGCAAGGTCAGCCTGATGCGGCTTAGACCCAGGGCCCAGGGAGACAGTGTGGATGTCTAACAGGAACAGCATGGGGTTAGGGGTTAGCAAGCCTACTCAGAATACATCACACACACGTAAGAATTCATATCATTGTCATTCTTGTGTGGATGAAATTGAAAGCAAAAGGCAAATCGTTCAAGGAAAAGACACTTAAATAACACCTAAAGAAAACAAATAAAGAAACGCCTTGAGCTGTGTTCTGCAACATGCATATCCAACCAAATCCATCATCGAGATCGACAGTACGCCCATCAGGTCAATTAGCATTCCACCACACAATCCGCCATTCTTCTCCAGTATTAAAAACACTGTCTCACTTCCTTCTTACATTCATCGGTTGTTTATACGCACAGCATAGACACGATGTTGCCCGTGTCAAAGTCATTCCCTGGTGGGACGCCAGTGGGTCCCGCCCAGCAGTACTCACTCTGCTATGTCCATGTATCCACAGGAGGCTGCCGCGTGCAGGGGGATCCAGCCCTCGTTGTCTGGCTGGTTGATGCTGGCTCCATGCTCCACCAGGAAGGTCACCATGTCGACGTTGTCGTCTATGCACGCCTGCATAGGACGAGAAGAGATGGAGAGATTAGAATATTGATCAAGTAGGAGTGTGTGTGTGTGTGGGTGTGTGTACGTGCTGTATTAGTTCAGTTAGACAACCAGCGTGAATGCGTGACAATCTTGGAAACTTTTTTGCCTCTTCCCCCACGCTCCGCCATCTCCATGTATGATGTAACTACAGGCTAGACACTTGGCCTGAACACAGCTCGATTGGTCATTTTGCTTTTGAAGCTCTCTTTTAGGTCCCTGGGCTTTGGAGGTTTAAATCCTTGCTTTGAGTTCCCGTAAACTTGATCTGATAAGATGTCCATGCTGCTGGTCCCCCCCATCCTCCTTTTAAAGGCCTGTCTGCAAGTCTCCCACTCTATCCACGGGTTGCTATGACAACTGAACTGTTAAGGAGGGGGGGGGGCACAAACACACACAACAGCCTCACGTTCTGGGCACACGACTATCTGGCTAGAAGAAATCCTTGTCCAAATTTGGGCTGTTTACAGTGCCGTACATGGTCAAGGCTGGAGGGAGCTTGTGTGGGCTTCACTGCTCTTATCTAGAGTTGTGTGTTTGTGTGTGTCGGTTCCTCCACCAGCTAGTACTACAGGTGCAGTTTAACTGAGGGGGCTCATCTTAACTTGCAGCGAGGCACGCTGTTCTCCCCTGCTCCCAAATGAACCTGACCAGTGGCTGTCAAGATCAAGAGTTCCGACACTCCGCTATCCCCATGTCACCATCAGACCCAACCATGACTCAATCAATGACCGTCGTGATGTCACAAACACATGAGAACCACCCCCCATCTTCCCCTCTGCTTGACCTCTCCCTCAGCCTCATCTCCATCCTCCCTGTCCTGCTCAGCATCCTCCCCAGGGCCCGCCCAGCTGCTCCAGGAGTCTATTAGAGCTAATCCCCTGCATGGAGGAACTGTGTGTCTGACAGGTGCCAGAGTCACTGACCACATCAGGAGGAACATCCTAGCGTGACACAACAGTCAGGGGACTGCGGTCATCCTCCCTTAGGGGTTCTTGGAAAGAGCATTTGGCTGGGAGAGGAGGCAGATGGGGCCTCGGCATACTCGACTGTGAAACTCCCCCATTCTTCTATCTTTGGAATCTCCCAGAGGCCTGTGAACCACTGACGCAGGAGTGACACTACCACTGCTGGAGGGGGAAGAGGGGTGGTGGGTGTTGCTGCACATTGTTTGACCAATATAGGAGCTGCTGTGGAATGTGATGGTAGCATTGTGGAGAGCGGGTCCTGTCTTTTGCCAACAGAATGCTCTGCATGCGCATGAGGGCATCGAAGCCACAGTCAGCAAAAAAATAAACAGTCTTGGAGACTTCCACTTTTGGCCTCAGACTCAATTTACAGAAACATATTGCGGTGTGGCATAAAGGCAAATTTTGCTAACAGAACTGAAATGTAACAGCCAGTGGCTATACATTTATTTGATAGGAAGACACCATAGAGAGAGAGCTAGCTCAGACCAGGCAGAGACAAAGAACCACAGACATGTACCGACTTCCCTCCCCAGCTGAAACGCACACACTCAAACCAGTTTTTTGTGCAAGGCGGAAGGAAAGCAGGCCTAGTCAGTCACAGGGTAGAGGTAGCCCTGCACGTGAAGCAACACTCACTACAGATAGAAGAGAATCAGTCACAAAAATAGACCTTATCCAAATGATTCAACCGCATGATCTTGACGTAGGCGTAATGGTTTAAATTCCATGGAAACATTTGACAAAAGAGAAGAATAAAAACAGACGTCATCTAATAACCCCTAGATGACGTCTGTTTATATTTTTTGTCTTTTGTTGTCAAATGTTTCACTGGAATTTAAACCATAGGCCTACACTTTGCAACAGTATCCAACTCGTCCATTATGTATCATGTTCCTGGTGATATAAAACCGACTACGACTAACGAGCAGGTTAGTCTTCCACTGGCCAGCGCAAGCCTTCCTCTGAATTCCCGGCATTGGAGAGCTCCTAAGCTGGGGTCAGGTACGTTCTATAATGTAGGGAAGAATTCCACCCTTCTCCTCCGAGCGAACTACAGCACCCCCCTCCCCCTCCCCCCTCCAGCCTGGACAGGATTTCTATACAGCTGAGTGTGACTTTCATTAGCGCTTAGCGCAGTGGTGAGACAGCAGAACTGGCTGGTGGCCACACAGGGAAAGAGGGGGGAGTGAAAGAGAAAAGGGGGAGGCTGACTGGTCCGCTGGATATCATGTCACCACACAGAAGCGGGTGCTTCAGCCTTACTGCCTGTACTGCCTGGCAGGCTCTTCATAAGCTTGCCAGTAAGAGGTATGACACAGAGCTAGGTGCCCCTTCTGGAAAGAAATCTCAAGAGGGGTGGGATATTTCTGGGAAGTGGACGTCCGATGCTTTACTAAACGGGATAAAATCGACGTACAGGATTCAATTCATCACTCAAACCGAATAAAATGTCAATTGCGCTCTGTCTATATCTACCCCCTTCGAAAGAGTATCTTTGTATCCATTAGGCTTTGGAATGGCCAGGGCAAAAGGATGTCATTAACAAATTGGTCAGAGAGATTATTCTGCAGTAGCCCACTCAATCATTACAACTGGGAGCTGGGTGACCAAGAACGTACCATTAGATTTCAGGTGAAACATTTACAACAATTTACGCCTCTTCTACCGAGCCATCTAAACAAAAGGTTCCTTCTAAATCCAACCTTGTGTGTGTGTTTATTCAGCCCACGTGCTCCAGATTCCCATCCCTGCTTGAAGGCCGTCACAGGGACGTCAGCTGGTGTGAGCCAGGAAGTGACTCGGCCTCAAGTGCCACTTAGCGCCAGAGCGGGGAGAGTGGGAACTGGTGGAGCCTAATGTGTGTGAAGACCACCAGAGCAGCAGCTCCTTCTAGCTCCCTGTGCTTGCTGCTTTTTGGGAGTCTATTTTAACACAAGGCTCTCAAACCCTGTTCCTGGTACGCTACCTTCCTGTAGGGTTTTGGCCACAACCATAATCTAGCACACCTAATTCAAATAATTAGATGGTTGATGAGTTGATTGAGTTTTTTTACAACTGGGGTTGGAGCAAAAATCTGCAGGGAGCTCCACAGGAAGTGTTGCTTAGAGACCCCTGTTCTAATGAGTTGCCTCAATTTCACTCATTTTGTAGGCCTGTGTACACACAGATTATGTGAATAGAACTGTACAGTGTGTTTGTAGACAAACATGGCTAAAGCAAAGCAGCCCAATGAAACCTAACCTGCAAGCAAACACTCACAGGCCACATCACAGGAAACCACACGGTTAGCACAGGCTAATGCCAATCTCACATGTAGCCTAGCACTGCTAGCTGCCATTTCTGACTACAAGGTGCCATATATGCGAGTCGTGCATTATGGATCGAGTACGAACCCTGTCACCTACTTAGGATGACTGAAGAAGATCTAGTTCTTTCCTCGACTGAACGAGAGGAAAGCCAGACCACTTCCTCTTGATAAGGCTTACATGCTACAACCAACCGTCAAAAGAGAATACATTTGGATTCGCCTGATATGAGACCGAACAGTAACAGAACATACTTGCAGTGCCTTCCTCGAGAGACAGACTGAGCATCTCCCACTTCACACGTCCTCTCCCCTTCAGCGCGCCCACATGGGGCTGATTACAGGACGCTATATGTGGATTAACTTAATAAACTCCACCCGCCCAGCGAGGATAAATATGGACAAGATTAGGCTGGAAAACAATACAGTGACCATCGTATGCGACGGCCTAATCCTAAAATAACACCCAAGGAATTTTCGGGCACAGAGTCCCTAGCCGGCTAGCAAGGGATCGGAGGAGATGGGCAAAGCCCTCGTCCTTAGATCGGTGCCGAAAAATGCAGCCAGTGACGTGTGCGCCCCTGGAGAGGGGACCAAAACAAGAGGACAGGAGTTCAGACCCGTCGAGGCCCTTTCTGAACGAAACATAAATAAAAGGAGAGAAAAAGACTTCATTTAAAGCACACTGGGGTTGCTCCACATAGCCCCCGAAGGCAGGCGTACACAGCAGACCCTTTCGCCAGACAAGATCAAAAGCTAATCTTGAAAGGGGAGGAGGGGGTGCTTCTTCTATTTATTTTTATATGTTTTTTTTTTCCTTTTTAGCAGAGTTTCAGGTCACACCGGTGAGGTTCTCATGACCCATTATGGTCAAAGGATAGTGATGCAGTTTGTCTATGCAGTGCTTCACATTTTAGTCATTAAGCTGCCAGTGCTCTCCCAGGACAGGTTACACTACCCACAACAGGTAACCTGACCAGACCCAAGGGATGGCAACAGTAGCCTAACATTTACATAAAGAATCACAAAAAGGGGAAAGTGGAGTAATTGTTGAAGCCTTCCATGAAACAAAGTACTTCGAAAATCAATTCCTATAAATAATGTTACCATTACCCTTCATGCACAGCCAATCCTTTACACATGAACAATTTATTGCTAAATCAAAGCAGACATTGCAGTCGTACTGTTAACAAAGTTCTATGAATGGTCATAATCTTCCAATAAGCTTTCACATATGTCAAAACACTGACGATTAATACTCTAAATGCTTACTTCAGAAAGATTTAGTGCACATAATCTAGCCTAGACTTTCCTACTATGATGTAGTCTACACACTTTAAAAACAAGAAAATGAACACAGCCTAACTGCAATTTCATTCAAAAACGATTTTGTAAAAGATTTTGTAACGATGCATTGTAAAAGTTCCGAAAGGCGGCAGCGTGGTTTTTCCACCCTTTGAAAGGGCCCTTTCCTCCGGCTGTAATGAAGTAGCGCACGGCACACCTGTGTCTGATGAGGTTTTCTAATCTCTCAGGGCATCGAGCGGAGCGCTTCAGGCTAACTATAGCAGCACTCCACATCAAGTAGGGGACACTTGAGGACTCCACCCCTCCCTCACTTCCTTTGGCAGGGCTCTCAAACGGCCAACTAAAACACACCATCTCTGTGCTCCGGAGAGACTCGGGAGGTCGGACTTCTGACGGCTGGGCCACTGAACAAGTCAGTGGCACATGCTCCTTTGGTTAAAGTCCTGCAGGTAATCCCAAGAGCAGTGGTCATAACCATTTGCATGGTCGACCTAGATAATCGCTAGCATTTAGCAGAGACAAGGAAGTGAAACGGTACAGTGGACAGGTAGCCTGATGTCCAGGCTGAAAATGAAAACCTGATGACATCTAAGGAAACATTTCCCACAAAAGTAGCAAAAGCACTGGCAAGCATAATGCCCGCACACCTTAAACCACAGAAAGTTGTGTTGAACGTTACACTAGGGGGACTTTCTAGTACCAAAATGTATAGAATCTTTGCCAAGTTTGGAATGGATTTCTTAACTATTACCAAAACAAACCACAAAACTGAGTCATAAGCAGGGGCTGGCTTGGTAATTAAGTAGCCGTTTCAAACCCAAAACCACAGAGCAAGCCCTGAGTCACCTCCACAGTGATTGGGATCAGGGGTTTGGGTGGGGATGAAAGCACACAGCACAGCCACAGAGCACTTTGAGCCTTCTGAAACCATGACATTATGGAACTCCAATGATAGATAGCATTATAGAGTTCACAATATCAACACTGAATCATTCAAATGTGGGACTTTTCCTCTCCTCTCGAACTCTCACTCTGTAGTCATTGGGCACATCTCATTCTGTCATTCTCTTGAGCCCTTGCCGCGGCCATCATCGGCTCATGTGTTTTGGATAAGCCTCACTGACTGGAAAATGAAACTGGTAATCTAATTTCAGGAGGCGAGAGAGAGGGTAAGGAGGGGTTTGCAACGTTTGAGTGGCTGTCAGGAAAACCAAAACATTATCTATGAAGGGTCAGGGCTTTAAAATATCACATGTGCAACTAAAATATGACTGCTGGCTTTCAAAGTCAGCAGCTAATTTAATAACGGTAGATAGGGGCATCCACAGTGGAGCTCAATAACATGGCCCTTGTTTTTCTTTCAGGGAAAGCCTAACTTACCCCCATATAAAGCAAAAGGACTAGTCTGAGCTGCTTCTCCTGGAGGTGGAAGCTGGCCTCCCTCTCAACCTTTTCCCCCCTCGCTACTGTAGCTCGCCCTCTCTCCTCGCCCTGCAGTCACCTAGTCAGACAGCAACCAAGGCCTGGTCTAGCATACCAGTGGAGAAATTCCCAGATAAGTAATACTCCAGGGCTCCAGGACTTCAAGAATCGGTGCTTGGCGCCCGCCCACACCGCTACGTCACAAGCTTACAGGCTCGCGGCCACTTCCACAAAAGGAATTCCTCCTTACCGCCAGTTTGTGCGTGTGTGTGGAGGGGGGAAGGTAATGAGAGAAAACGAAATGGGCCTGTGAGCGCAAATGTAGGTGTGCAGGATCGAAAATAACGTTTTGTATGTTTGTAGCCTCGGAAGATATAAGACACGGTTCCTATGCTCTTGCGGGAGGGCTAGAGAGCACTGCAGGCCAGCCAGCTGGGTCCTTCCACAAGATAAGCCCTGCATACACACACACACTCAGCGCTGCCTTAGTCTCCACTCCTCCTGCTCTTGCAGAGGACCACCATATATGGTATTGGGATTCCCATGGAAAAAGAAGGCCGGGATTGAGGCGGAGGAGGGGGGGGGGGGGGGAAGGCAGGGGAGATCGTAACTGTACATTTCATTCCAGCTTACGCTCAGCAGTCAAAACAAGAGCCACACTCCAAAGACACGTTTTTTTTTTCCCATGAGATCTTACCGTCAGGGGTTCGAGGAAAAGAGTAGGGGGCAAAGTAATGAGCACTACAGGGTTATGGTGGTTTGATTTAGAGTAGAACGAACTCAACCGATATGGGCCCATAATATCAGTCTCAGTGTATATGCACCATTTTGAGTCATTTCAAGTTATATTTATTTTGTCCTATTTGTGCTTTTTTAAATCGTTACTTATAATAAGTGAAGTTCACTGTTCAGTGCACTGTTCGACTTATTTTCGATAGTAATCAGATGTATTACTCCCTAAAATCGATACTGGCCCCAAAAGAACAGTACTGGTCAGCTCTTTAGAGGCAAGTCAAGCATCCAAATCTCCTAAGATTTGATCTACAGTGTAAATGTGCAACATGGCCTTCAATGTACAGTCCCCTCTGTACTGGGATCAGAGCCTCAAAAGCCAAAACAACACCAGAAGGTAAACAGGCAGCGTGGTTGCCAGGGTACGCCCCCCAGGCAAAGCACCGATCCATAGCCATTACCACTACAAATATGGATCACCTCTGCGACTAGTGGAGTAATGGCTCCAACCATCGGTTCACACCACACAATCAGGCATCTGAACCGAGTGGCGCACAAAGGATCAGGCACTAAAGAGCGTTGGGGCAAAGTTCAGCCGTCATCATCTCTCCAGCTGAAAGAACTCCAGGAGCTCTGAAAGCACCGTGTGGTTGCCATGGCCTACCTGGAACAGAACTATACAACAGGCTGACTGTGAGGGCGTGTGCAGGGTTGTATGCAGGGATACAAGCAGGAGGAGAGGGAGCAGCAGATGAAGCAGAGCTCACTTGCAGAGCCTGGGTGAGGAAATGAGAAAAATAAACACACACTTCCTGTTCCTGTCTTGACTGAACCTCACGACACCCTCATCCCTCCAGCTAGCCCCAGCAGGGAAGGAGAGCAGGGCAGGGCACTCAAAACCAGCTAACTTTAGCTAACTTTGAAATGGATGACAGGGGGCAAGCACCCTTGATCATGCAGGGAAAATAAATATTCAGGGTCTAAAGATAGGGGAACCAAAGGCCATGGGCAGCTTGGCCTTTAACCACATTCTAAAGCATCTCTAGTGTGACAATGGCTCACGAGTGAGTGACTAACTAAACTCAGACTAGTCTACAACTGTACCACAAAGCTGTCTGTTGGTTTAGGGCCTAGCTTGCCCCCTCTATTCATTCTAACAGCAGAAGGGGCATTTGTGGTTGATTTAATAATTCATTTGGCAAGCATCTATTAACATCTGGAACTCAGTGACCTGACATAAATTTCATGCTCCATAAAATATGCATATCAAATGCTGATGACACTACAATAAATGCAGAACTGTGCAACAAAGGACGACAACATACATGCAGCTCATACAGCAACATTGAAGCTGGCTACCTGGTGGTTTTAAAACAGATAAGCAGGTCAGTTTGAATGGCGTCCAACGCCTGCAGCCATTGAAACTCCCTAGCCAAGCAGTGTGACTCCTGGACCGTCCAGGCCCCTTCACTGACACTGCGATGCCTCTGCAGTCAGATAAACACACACTCCCCAAACACTTTTTTTCCCCACTAAAGGCTGGGGTTGCACAACTAGCACACAGCAGTTTTGCAGGTCTACATTTGCTTGATGGCAAAAATACACAAGCAAGATCAATGGACTGAGGGGGTGGGGGGGGGGGGTGGGGGGGGAGATGATGGTGGAGCTTGTTTGAGTACCGAGTTTCAAGCAAAGGCTTATATTGTGCGAGTGGGCTGCACGATAAGGTGAATTGGGATGTGAATGCAGAGTAAGGGGAGTATAGGCGTGTAGTCTGCCATTTCTCATCACTTCGTCCTTCCCTTCACATTCGTGATTTAGAACTGGCCTCATCTCACCTCTGACCCATTTCATCAGCTGGCGACGCAGCCATTGCAAGTTGTTCTTTTTTCTTTTTTTAAAGGGAAAGAATGTAACCCGTCTCCTCCAATAGACGACAGACAGACAACCCTCCGCTTTAATTGGCCTCTTCGCAACAAGACAATGAAGAGTCTCCAGAGTCCAGGTGTTTTCGGTTGACACACACACACAATCTAATAAAAAAAAACATCCACCCAGCATGAGGCATGTGATTGCTGGAGAACTAAACAACGTTGGGAAGGCTTCTGAGACAGAGCCCAGTCTACAGCGCAGGGAGAGACTGTGCCACACAGCAGACAGGCTGAAGTCATTCCACAGGCATCGCACAGCAGAGCAATAATATGCAACGCTTGATGGAAGACGTAGAGAAAGGTATAGCAAAAGCAAAAACTATTTTTTTTAAAGGGAGGGGGTAAAGTATTACATAGAAAAGAGAAACAGGAAATCTCTGTTAAAGTTGCTTGTCACCCAGTCTACCCCACAAAAAAGTGATAGTTGGTAAATATTCACCAGACTCTCTTATTGGTTTGCAGAGCCCTCAGCGATACAGAAGAGCGACACGGCTAATTGACTCTTACACGTACAAGATGAGCAACTATGGATGCTCTGTTTGATGAGTCGATCTCCGCAGCCTCAGCTGTTGCTTCAGTCAGAACACATACGTGGCATTAGCATGACGGTAGGTTGAACTCAGCTGAGGAATTCTCCCTCAAACCCCAGGTGAACCAGTTTCAACCTGTAATGACGCTTGTCTGAAATACTTTACCCTGTCCAGCCTTTCTGACGTAAAGGCACCAAGCCCAAGGAGTCTATTTTACAAACTGAGGTACAACACAAAACAATTAGAAATGACCTTAACTAGAGAAAGAACATTTTACAAAATGTATCCACCATAGGATTTTACATTTAAACCGTCTCAGAAAGTCCTTGTTAAAGGCCTTCTAACATGTAACAGAACAAAAAAGTAAGGCATCCGTGTCAATCAACAGATGACCCAACATGTTGAAAAGCACCTTGGCGCAACGCCACAAACACTTCCTTCCTCGTGCTTGATTATAGGGCTGGTGGAAAGACTTGAATGAAAACACTAGCATGGTATGCTGGTAAGGCGCAACCTGCCAATTATAAGAACAGGTCAGATGTGCAGGTTTGGTGGACCTGATGCTATGAGAGCTGTCAAGTCACTTGATGAATGGTTGGCGGTTGGCAGTTGGGTGGTGATGCTAACCCTGAATTTATTGGCATTATGTATTAGAAACAGAAGAATGCGCAATCTGGTATAGCTATAGCCATTACATACACCAAGCATATCTGTTAGCCATTAACCTTTGTAAAAGGGCGGCAGCTAAATGTATGGGCTACGCAAAGAACAATAAGATCCAGATTGTCTTGATTGCAGACAATAAATAAATAAGTGACATTTTAATGTGTTTTCATTCTGCTGCTGTCATATTCGCAATTACAAATACATGAGGTGCTTGTCTGTGTTCAGGTCAATGAAACTGCTCGCATGGCAGGAGAGAAGCAGGAACAGAAACACACTACATTAAATATGACGCATGGTCTCTAGTGTCATGAAAGTTAATCTTGTTCCTCCACTTCAACCTTGAATGCAATGAGACAATACAATTTTGCTCTGATTCAAAAGCAGCCATCTCATGCTGTTGACCTTTGTCTGGCTGACTGGCCTCTCTGTTCAGGGCAGTAACTCTCTCTGCGGTGCTGATGTCTGTGAGGCTGAGACGAGGCCTCCTGGAGAGGTTCTGTGTGATTTCAACAAAGGATGCAGGGCATTCCACTGGAAGTCCCCCCCCCCGCCCCCCACCTCCACCAACCAAACATAGTACCATGTGCAGTAGGCAAGCGTGCTATGCCGTCTAAGCAACCAGCGCAAGCCAGTGCCAAACTCTCTGCAGTCAAACACAAGGCACAGAGGTTGTCAATGGCAACACTTGTTGCTGTTTGTGATTTCTAAAGAGTGAGAGGCTGAAGTGGTTCTGGAGGTGGTGGTGGAGATTTTGGTCTCCAGCTCAGATGATAAACAACACAAAGGATTTACTGGCTATGATCAAAAGGTGAAGCTCTGTAAATCCCTTTTGTAATGGGCTAAACATCATGCTTCTCTGCAAAAAGCCCAAACAAAAAACTAAATATATCCCAAGTCAACTCAATTTATCCCAAATCAGACACCCTAACCTAACACATTCTGTTCCTCAACAACACACACGTCAGGTGGGGTGAGTTAACCCAAACTGCTCCCAGCTCGGGTTCCGAAGGTAAGCTCAGTGAATATGCTGTCAAAAATGTCAATGTGCCGCATGACTAAGAAAAGGTTTTACAGCTGGATAGGAGTTTTGAAAACAGTCATGTCTAGAGGACCGAGCCTACCTTCTGGACACCTCAAAAGGTCTACCTGTTCATTGCGCCCTTAGGTTTATCACAACTCGTGAGTCAGGCTTGGTGAAACTGTTATAAAACATAGTGATGTTAGCCTGTCTGAACCCTGGGTCCCACCCAGCGAGCTGGTACAACACACACAAAGCAGAGTGTGTAACAGGACGCATAAGGCTTTGAACAGGGGGGCAGGGGGCCTGTCAGCAGCATCCCTTTCTGTAGCCCTCATTGGCCAACCGGGAGCTTCTCTTGCACAGCTGGGAATCTCAGGGTCAGGATTGGGGCTGGAGCACGGAGGGTAATTTGTTAATGTAACTGTTGCTGCTTCGACATCCAGCACTGTTTGTTCCATTTCAAGATTCATGCAGTCTACAGTACGTGTTCGCTGCTGATCTGCTGCTGCTGTCGTTCCTCTAGGCTCAGTCTGAGTTATGCAACTCCCGGTGTATGCAAATCAACCGACAAGCCTCTAGCAACCGGGCATGAGCCGTTGCCATGGCTACTTAGCGAGATAGCATTTGGAGATAGAATGGTCATAATGGAGGTAGTGTATGCTAATGTTGAGAAACAACATGAACTGTCTGGCATTCGATAGCATGATGCCAAGACCTCATTTAGCCATAGATGGCCATACTTCCCATATATAATTGATTCTAAAGGAACGTGGAATTGTCTTCCTCTACAGTATTGACATCTTGGCATGGACATTAGATGATGGAAGGCTGCACATCCAAGGGTAACGTAAAAGTAGATAAATGTGCAGTACAGGGCTGGGCAGTGTGAGAGCCAAGGACTGGGTGAAGTGAAGGGCCAGGTGTGGGCCAGGGAGAGGCATTTGCTTTTCTGGGTGCTCCCTGTCTCTCTTTCTCTAAAGGCTTGAAGGAGGGCACAGCAGGCTAGCATTCTGAAGAAAGACAGACAGAGAGACAGACGGAACGACAGAGGATGACTAGAGAAGATGGGGGGGGGGGGGGGTGACAGCTGAGGAATGCCTGCTCCGCTCTGCTCTCCCTTTACCATGGTTTCTACCGACTGTCATGTGAGGAATGCACAGGCCAGTGCGACGGGGCCCGGGAATGCTACGCACCCAGACCAGGGCATATCTGTCTTTCTACACACACACCTCTTTAGCCCACCTCATTCACAAGTCTCCTTCCCTTTCTCTCTACCTCCACCTTCTCTTGAGCAACTGGCCAAGGTGTGAGCTCTCGTCACAAGACCAGACATGAGATGTCATTGGGGTAACCATTTCTTAAAAGTGACAATCCAATCAAGAATCTTTATCGGGTGTAAACCAATTGTTTGTTCTCTTTATAACCAAATTCTTCTCAGAAATCTCTAACTCGACTGTCATCTAGCTGAAGGACATCACAGACCATTCACAAGACAAGGTCATTATTGAGAGTTTCTAGGTTACGAAACACAAAAGTCGGTTCCAAGTGAGACACAGGCCGTCCACAGTGCGAAATCCAAAAGCAAACCTGTGCCAGACCTCCAGCCTCCTCTACAAAGCTTAGCCGCACAGAGCTGTACCGCCTGTGTGTGGTGTGACTCATACCCAAACTTAGTACCATCGTCTCCTGATGCCCAGTCGGGGGAACTTGTGCTGGTGTTATTTATAACCCCAGCCAGCACAATCACTGGACCCAAGAAGGAGTGGTCAGCCCTTGCTGTAAAAACACTGAGCAGTTCAATCCAAAATCAGAGGTCACTGTCTCATTACAATAAGAGGGGTAGAGGACATGGTCTGGGGCACCTGGAAACTGTCAGTGGCATGATGTCATCAGCATAACTATCAGGCAAACTCATGGCTGGTTAAGTTTAACAGCACTATAAAAATCACCATTATCTGTGGAAAACTAGTGTATAAGGATTACATAGTGAAGCACTATCAATCATGACATTGTAAAAGCGGTGTTTTCTTTCTTATGGTTGTAAAATGTGGGTCATGTCTTTCACCAGTGGATAAACTTTGACTCTGCAATTCATGAAGTAAATCTATCTTTTAGGTGTTCTATCATCACCATCATCATCATCTGGGATGAGTATCTGTAAAACGACTGGATCTTCTTTTAAAGAGAGAACATATGTGGTCCAGACGTTGGCTAAACTACAGGTCTTGAAGAGATAACACATTTACGTGAGAGCAAGATTACCTATAAAAAAAATAAAAGCATGAAGCAACTGCTTTTCAATGCAATCTGGTCCAACTAGGATTATAACCGATGTTAGACACAAAAGTAGCACACTAGCAGAGGCGTCATTGAGCTGAATGTCAGACAAGTCTGGCTTTAAAATTCCCCACTTGGTGAGAAAACCAACATCAGGTTGACCCAACTCCAATCCTGAGATTAGCACGTTAAAAGCAAATCCCTATATCGCCTTGCACTCCTTTCTAAGACCCCGGAGCTGCAGATCACATGCTGGAACGTACATGCAGCTCCAGCCTGCTCTCCAGACATGGTTAGGTCTGAAGAGCTGCACAGCAAATTCTTTCCTCTCTCTGCTCCTCCCTGTACAACGGTCCAATTTTTTTTCGGGCCACATGAGTGCGCGGGTGGCTGGCTAATTCCAGGAGAAATTAAACTGGCTGCAGTCTCTGCTATATTATTAGGCCAAGCTGATCTTAGATACATAGGCTACCATTTGCACCAACAAAAAAAACTCTAATTCTAGTTTAGGTGATGCTTTTTTATGTTATCTTTCAAATATCAAAACAAATACAGCATTGCAAAACCACAGACAGTTATAACATGAAGGTTACATCCACAGTCTCCATGCAGCAGCTTTTTATGACAGTGATGCATTACTGAGTAAACAGCACATCTGTGAGCAATGACTAAAGGTATGAGATCACCGGCCATCTAGGCCTAGTTAAATACACTAATGCAACTCTTGTTCAAAGACAGCTCTCATTACTCATTTTACACGCAAGTGCATAAAATGTCATCACCAACAACAAACAGCTCTGGGTTTTTTGCCTTTGTTTCTGTTTAAGTCACCAGTTTTTTTTTTTCCAGCTGCCAAAATGTCAACAGGTAACCTATAATATTCTCCCTAACACAGCTCGTTGTGACAGGCATTGACATGTAAACAATGCATTCCCTCTCAGATGTCAGTTAGGCACCAGCAAGATTCCTCTGCACATAACTTCATCCCAGTGTACGCAATTACTGTATGCTAGATTGGCAGAGACTAAAAAGTAGGCCGACTTTACATCGTTAGGTCATCCTGTAGATCATACCGGAAAGTAACGAACTGTTGTCCCACCTCGACAAAATCGATGCCGATGGAAGATGAAGATTTCAAATTACAATTATGTTGACATTTCGATGACATGACCCATTGTTAGACATCTTTAGTCAATGTCAAGACGTGGCTGTCTGCAGTGTGTTATTGCTAAACTTACAGTACTAGCTAGGCTAGGCTACCTTGACTAATAGCTAGCTAGATAACGTAGCCTACAGTAGCTTGCCCCGCTGTCATTCGCAAACTGTACTCGAAACGGATAGTCTACCAGTCTCTGTCATATCGTCGTCGAAGAAAAATGAATAGTTTTGGCCTAAAATAGGGAAGATTATTCGTTAAATCACGTCGATTCATTTTTAAGACACAAGCCTGAAAAAAAAATCGCACTTTATAGGCACGTCGTTAGCTGCATACTTTCATAGACAGTACCTACAAGTTAGGGATGAGGTAAAGCTAGCCTAGTTAGCACGCTTCTGGTTGTCAATATTTAGATGCATGAAGCTCTTCATCGTACAAGCTTACTCGGTACACAATTATTTCAATACTTAAATCAGCTTCTCAACACTGACTAGAATAAGTCAGTTCACAGTAAATAGCGTTCAACTGTAATGTTGTACTAAGGCGCTTTGGTTACTGTGCCTAGCTACGATTGCTAACTAGCAATCTGACAGTCTTGGGGAGTAAAAAAAAAGCTGTCGTCAATTGTCATTAGAAAGTCGTAGATATTTACTCATATTTAGGTTTTATGTTAACCAACGTTTACATTCAAACGAATTAACTTTCCATTTGTATGGACTTAATATACCACCTTGAAGGGTTTAATAATGCGTCAACGAAAAGATAAAGGACGCCAGCTCTATGTCCACACAGCAAACTTTCAAGCCCGATATGCACGTATAAAGCCCAGCTAAGCGAGTGCTAACTCACGGGTTAGTAGGCTATTAGACCATATATTATCAGTGTCAGAGAAGGGGACCTCATTAACCCGTAGCTATATTCTTTATAACAAGATAAACTAAACAACTAGGCTACCATTTGGTCATATTAACAGTTACTATAAATGTGGACGATAAATACAGAACACTTGATAAGAACAATCTGGTTGAATCTTGCAGGTGGGGATATACGACGAGTAGCTAGCGACACCACTAGACTAGCTAGCTAACGATTCTGGACAACCAAGATTATTAAAGCTAACGTAACAGCATTAGCAAGACCGAATGAATCATTTGCTTAGCTCGCGCTAGTGTCAGCAGGGGCAGAGGCTGGGTATTTTGCTTAGCCTACTTTAGCTATAGACTTCATTCATTTTCTGCACACAATCATGTCCGATGGTGTTGTTTCCTCTGCCAAATTCCTATTTCAATCAATTTAACAGTCACATCAAACCATTCGAGCCAGCCAGGACGATTATTGTGGCCCTCTCTCAGCGACGAGGACGGGCGTGCTAGGTAAACAGAATGAGATGGCTCTCCTTTGACAGGTAGCAAGCTAGCTAGCTTGCTTCCATCTTTGGTTCCATTGCTACAAGTCTTTCGTTTTAAATAAGCAGATATAATCGAATCGTTACTGTTGTATGTTAGCAAACAAACCTGGTGGAGGGCAGTAAGACCGTCTACATTGGCGTAGTTTATGTCAGCACCCCGGTCAAGCATTCGGAGCACCTCCTCGGTATCGCCGCTCGAGCAGGCAGCCAAAAACACGGCGCCATCGTCGAACTTCACCTTCGTCTTCTTCTTTTTCAAAATAGGAGGCTCGATATCTGTCTCCGAGCCTAACCACCGTTTTAACTGTTCATTCCTCTTCTGCTTGGCGTCCGCCATCTTCATCCCCTCCTGTCTTGGGCTCCTTATCTTTCTTCGAGAGAGGATATACTTTATAGTGCCACTATCCCACAGCGCACTGGGGCGTGGGAAGGGGGGGCTGAAAGAGGGCGTCTGGATTGTTTTCCATAAACTCGCGAGTCGCGAGACAAAGGGTCGTACGTTTTAAGTTCCGAGGACCGCCGGTGTTTGACCTGCTGAGCGGAATCGTGAAAGTTCGCTTGGGGGTCTAACTTGCTATTCTTTTCCAAAAGCAGTTTAAAACATGTTTGGATATTTCTTTCTGTATTATTTTTCTCATTATAATTGATGGTAGCAGGAAATGTGACATGCCCTTCCCGTTCCCGGTCAGCTGTCGTTCGAACTGTTTTAAGTCCTAACTCGCCGTCTACATTTTTGGCGAACACTGGCACACACATCGGGTAGACACAATGAAACGTCACCTCAGGATCTGCAGTATAACGTCATCATCAACAGATAAGGGAAAAGGTGAACAGAGACGGTAATTTTGTTATAATAGGCCATTAAAAAGAACATGAACTCTAGCATGATGACGAATTTGTTTGACCATACCAGATATTTTAATATTGTTTGAAACTTATTTTATTTTTAAATAGCCATGATAAAATGCAATATATTCACTATGTTCACTGTCAACTACGAAGTAATTAGAACATCTGTTTATTCTTCTTTATCAGCCATGAATCGATTAAATAAATACTCTGTGCCATAAATAAGTGCAAATTACATCCCTTAACTGTGCATAAAAACAGAACAAGGTGGCAGTTGCCAGTTGTTGCACGCCAAACTTTAGGAAACAACAAGCCAAGTGAGATTAATGTTGCATGCTAAATGTCTCAACAGTAACACAGAAATACATTTTATTCTATTCTCAACATTGAATGTAGCTTAATAGTTTATTGAATGTACAGTAATCATTGTTTACATGAATGTGAAATTATTGTGTAAACGCTTAAAACAATTCAAAGTACAACACACTTAAAAATTCATCAAATTATACTAATAAAAATGTTCACCACACGTGGTAGTTCCTTTGTAGAATCAGCTGCAGGCTAGTGTGTTTACCCTCTTGATCACATTAAAGTGCCACTCCCACAGGAAACCATTACAGAAAGAAATGGAGAGAAAGACTAATGTCTGTAAAACATTAGCTGAGCAATTAATGGAGATCATTAGTCATTGAGATAAAAGTTTGAGAGTTTTATATACAAAATAGCATGGAGATTTTTCTGTCCCATTATAAGAGTTTCTCTTTTACAACAGACAGTGCACAATAAAATAAAACAGCAAGTACCTGTTTTAATTGACATCAAAACTTAAAGTGTTTGGAATGTCAAGTGGACTGTGAGATCTCAACTCCCACTCAAAGCAAGGTGGCCGAGCAAAAAGGGATTATTGTTTTGGCACCACCATACGTTATTGTTGGCAGAGGGCAATGTGTACGCGGCAGGTTGTGGACTGCCACCGTCCAGTTTCCTGAGCAGTCCATGGAAGACGCGGGGGTGGCAGGAATGGTTTCAGGACCTTAAAGTAGTTTAGGTATATAATATAAAGAACACTTGAAATGTTAATTTTAAAGTAGTTTGTATTGTGTGTGTGGTTCAGTGCTTACTGATTAATCCTATTCATGTCTGCAAGAAATTAGATGACCCAACTGAAATTTGGTCAGTAAAAAGATCCACTCAGGAAACAATCCAAATAATTTACACATGAATAACAACTTCAAGGCTAATCTCTATAAGGATAACTGTGGGGGTTCCTTGACCACCCCAACATTATTTTCCCAACCCCTGGCCCCATCTATCAAGCCCTAGTGGACATTCAGTAAAGACAGACTTACGAAAGCTGATTTCTGCAGATGCAACAGATAAATCAGCCTCCTGTCAGAGACACCCGGCTGAGGCATGGATGTTTCTGGGCCAGGACAGAAGGGTCTGAAGGGGCCAAGATACACAGAGGAGGATCAGACTATAGTTTATCCTAATTTACCGGCACCCCTGGATGGTTCACCATACTAGAGGAGCATCATGGGATACCTCGGGGAGGGAGGTCTGTTGAGACACAGGGGTTGTGGAGAACAGAATGTCAAGGGTGTGTCAGTGGCTGGAAGAGTTTGTTTTGCTGATATCAGGACTTGTAGTTGTAGGGAAGGTGCCCTTTAAGCTACTGGTAGGAAGGGAACCAAGCCTACCTTCCAGTATTGGACAGTGTGTGAGAGGCCACATGTGTAACATCCATTGTTTGTGTGTGTGTGGAAGTGCAAGATTCAGACCCTGCCAAGTGTCTGTTTAGCGTTGACGACCTGTCTGAGAGTATCTGCAAACTTCTAACCTTTATAAAAGTGTTACATTTTGTACATAAACTAATAGCGTACTGCTAATAACACATACTGTACTATTAGCGTACTTCTAACACATTATAATGCCATACAGCAGTGCTGCCAAGAGCACTTGTACAGAGCTGCTATTCTGCTGTTTGGCAATGATTGTACTGTTATGACAGGGGTGTAGAAATGTACACTGTCAAAGCAGTATTGTCAACTAACCAAGAAACTTATCAGATCATAATATTCAGTACCATTGGAGTCAGAACAGGCTATCCACTGACAGATTACGCAAAAGAAACAAGACATTCATCACAGTTATCTGGAAGCGATGGTCCTTCAAACAGAGTACTTACTGTAGCCAGCAGAAGTAGTGGGGAGAGAGGATAAAACAAAACTAAATAGAGGGAGACCTAAACATGGCGAGGCATTACCATTCTGCTTGGGGCAGGTGGAGAGCGTCAAGAAACCATCTGTGACTGGAAGGCTCTGCCAATCTCAGTCCCATCTACAGCCAAGTCAAGGCCCCCTGATCATCTGATTGGACGACTCATAAGACCACTGTTCATCAGAAGGTGTTCAAGGCCAAGCCATCTGCACCCGCGTTCTTCTAAGAGACACAGTTTGATATTATAGTACAGGGGAGTTTTCATCATCTTTTATATAATATATAATAGCCTATGATACATTCATTTACTCAAAGCGACAGCAGATGCTTTTATTCAAAGCGACAGGAGGGAATTCAAACCTGCAATTCTTGATGTGCAGTCAAATGCTCTCCCACCGAGCAAGACATTTCTCAAGTGACATTTGACCCACATCAACCACAGCCTCTGTGTTTTAAAGTGTCACAGGTTCCCAGGGGGTGAAATGTGAGCCGACCACTTTATTATTATGACTGCACTCTCCATTTCACCACACACACTGTAGTACAGTAACTGTTATTAGGTGTCTTGTCTTACACGTTCAACAGCTGAAGTCAATGCAGTGCTGTCATCCTGTTCAGTTATGTGCGTCATAGTCATGTGTCACTGAAAGAGAAGGTTCCGACACACTCTCTCCCTGATTATCCTTCCCTCTGATGCCAAACGGCTGTTTAGCTGTTTTTCCTACAGCAGATCAAAGTGTCTGGGGGAGTACTAACACAAATGTTCAGTATCACTGCAAAATTACCCCGGCCAACTCTTTGATTGTTGTCCTTGAAAGACACGGTGGTGTGAAAGCAAATTTTAATAACTAAAAGAGATTACAGGTACTGATCTGAGGCCATATGTGAATCCCTACGTGACATTATTTGTAAAAGGGCAATACAAACACCATCTGCATTTGAAATGTAGGTTTGTTTGGTAAGCAGTTGTTCTCTGACTGAGAGTCTGTCTGTGACTGATTCCCAAGGAGAAATTAATTTGGAATATAATGATCTTCGTGTTTTCAAATAAAACGTTCCCTGACACAGTTTGTAAAACCTAATGAAGTGTGTAGATTTAGTGTTCTGGAGAGGGTGCTGGTTAGAGAGGTGGCGATGTTTGTGTCGCTTAAAGGAGTAACATAGTTAATTGTATTAAACAAAATGTGATAATGATGAAAGGGCATGTTCTGTCGACAAGGAGATATCTAAGCAACAAGATAAATAAGTTGGTGTACTAAGACTCTTTCTTTTCTACTTTATAAAAATAAAATCTTGAAAAGCTAAAACAGTTGACAGTTCTGAGAAGCCCTTCCAGGAAACACACACTGTATGTTTGTAGTTGTCATACTAACACACTGAGTTATCAGTGTAGGTTAGAAAGGCAGCAGCCACTCAGAATGGGGTGACGGGTGAGTATGGACAAGTAAGTAACATCTGATTGAAGCCAGACGCCCACTCTCTTGTTGCCCTGTGCTTGTTGCCGTGGCAACATTGGCGCCCATGACACACACTCTCACTCAACTCCTACCAGACCAGAACATCCAGACTGTAGTGCAATCACACTGATAGAAATAGTCACGCTTTGATGTTATTTGTGAGGTACAAAAGCCTTGGTTAGAAATGTCCAGATAGCACCGGCTCAGCCCCTTAGTCTTTTCAATTAGTCACTGTCGGATTTTAGATCTCCCTCCTGGCCGCTGGTATCAGGAGACAGTTAGCAGGTCTGCAGACAGTGGAGCTCTCAGCCCACTATGTTGTCCTATGCACAAGTTCTTAGGGCACATCATGACATTCCCAGAAGAAAAGCACAGCATGATGCCCCAACTAGGCACTAAGTCCACAATGACACCTACTATATACATTTAGTCATTTAGCAGACGCTCTTATCCAGAGCGACTTACAGTAAGTACAGGGACATTCCCCTGAGGCAAGTAGGGTGAAGTGCCTTGCCCAAGGACTCAACGTAATTTGGCACGGCCGGGAATCGAACCAGTGACCTTCTGATTACTATCCCGATTCTCTAACTGCTCAGCCACCTGACTCCCGTCTTGGCTCATCCACACACCAGGATCTAACCGGGAAGCCTGGACATTGTACGTGATCAAAGATACCTGTGGAATTTAGAAGAACCAACCGATGTGATCAGGGCTACCATCCAGACAAGGGCAAACAATGTATCGAGCAAAGAGAGAGATCTGTTGAGATCAGAGAGATTCAGGAGGGGCCGTGAAACTCTACTCATTAATACTAGAAGAGGAATAGTGTGTGTGTGTGAGGTGGCAGGACACAACTCTTTGATTCAAAACAAGTATACACCACATAGTCTCTTGAGCGTAGAACGTACTTAGGGGTTCAGTTGAATGTCAGCGTAAACAGCAGCTTAGACACTGAATGAGACAGGCGGGAATTTGACTCTTGAAGCCATGGGGTTGTAGTTCAAACAGACCTGTGATGGGGCGGCGCCAGATGCAGCTGTCCACAGCTCATCTTTCTGCCCCCACAGCACAGTGTGCCAATCTGAGCATGCAGGCAGAGGGACATGTGAGGGTCACTTTTCAGCAGTCTCATTGGAGCTTGTCACATCTACTTCACACTTTCAGGATATTACAGCGCTAAACATGTGTGGGGCATAGACCTGGGAGAGGGCCGTGGAGGGGGGCCATGGGGTGTAGACTTGGGGGTGGGGGGCACTGGAGGGGGCCATGGGGGTGTTTGTATGGGGATAATTTTGTAGACAACAGCTGATCTCTACCCGATGACAGAAATAGGGCAGGTTCACTTAGCAGCCAGTACAGCTGTACAATCATCTGATTCTCTGGGAGTATGTGTGGCTTCAATCTCCTGTAACACATTGTCCAGTCCAGACCATATGGACTCATATCCAGTCTCTGGACTCAGTATATATGTTCCTTTGTCTTACAGTTTGTGTGATGAGGATATACCAAAATCCCATTGTTTTTCAAAAATGTTTCTCCTGTACATTTTGGTGTTAGGCTACATGTTTCTTTAAGGCAGGATAAGAAGTGACAGCCCAATAAGACAGGCAATTGCAGTGACCTTGTTTCCTAGAGAAAGGGTCTAATAATAGTACAAATCTGGAACTGTGCAAAGGCCTGTCGGTAATGGGCTGGAGCTACAAGCTCAAATGAATCATTTCAGCGAAAACCATGTCGTGAAATGGAAAAAGGTTGTCCATTTCAGACTGTCATAACAGGGAAGATGTGTTCCATTGATGAAGTGGAGGGAGAAGGGGGATTGAGTACTTTAAGCCTTGTTTTAAAATACAACTAAAGTTACCTATAGTTGCTGAGACTGGAATGGCCACTATGTCCATTTTTTGAATTGATAGGACCAGTATCAGTGAGTGGTCTAATATCTGGTAATGGTAAAAGCAGGTTAAAAAGTGATTTGCTTGAGAGCCTGCACTTGAAGCTGATGGATGCTTTCTGAGAGGAGTAATTTATCTCTTAGACAGCACACTTTAAGTCTTTTCCCTTGCAGATCCATCGGGTCAACTTTTTATCTGTTGCTTCATCGCTATCAGAAACTTTAAATGTATAAAATATATCTGCCTTCGAGGTCAAAAGCACATAATGTTCCTAATAGTCACACTTATGGTAAACTAAAGAACTAAAGCCAACCCTGTTGATGATAACGGGGGTCCAAAACAGAGGGGGGGGGGGGGAATCTTGCTCAGAAGGTCAAAGGTCACCTACATCTCATTTATCATTGCCAGCACTTCAAGGCCCTCAAATCTATATTCAGAATGCATCATGTTTCAATGAACAGGTGTCCTATGGTGTCCTGTTCCACCAAATTTGCATCTCCCCCATGACCCCAGAAATCAAATCCTCAAATGAATAACCTTTTGTTTTTTAATTGGATACACATGAGTATTTCTGTCTTTACATGTTATCAGTCTTTTTGGTGACAAACTGCTCAGTCATGACATAGAGTCTCCCAAAGTTAGCAGCCCAGAGACACAATCTTAGTAACATTATAGTCTGAAATTTCCAGTACTGCACTCTAAGGTTGTTTTAATCACACTCCATTCATCTAGCATAGGAAGTCCTCAAGCTAGCTTGCTGAGTGTCTGCAAGATGAAGAAAACCCTTCCGTCCATAACTATAAACAGAGCTGTCTTTAATTGTGCTCACTATGGTTCAGCTTGTTCTCTATTTTACTCTTCCTCTCTCAGTGTAGCTACTCACAATGAGTCTTAATGCAACAGTATCTCTCCAGAATTACCATTACAGCAAAGACAGGCAACTAAAAATATACATATTTAAATTTTAATCTAAATAGCAATTGACAATCATGTCAGTGTAAGCCTGATTTAATTGAAGCATACTTGAAGGAAATTAAAGCTGTATTTAGATGAAGGGGTGAGAGTGATTAAATTCAACTTCATTACAAGGTATTGAGGTACTGTCATATGTGAATATTCACCCTTCAAGGCAGTTACACCAACAGGACTGTAACCACGCGACCATGATAAAACTTGGCTCTATCACAAAGACAGACATTTCCTCATTAAACAAATGAAGTAAAAAAGCTAATCAGGCTAACCATAATCCTACTAAAAACACAGCCAGCCCAGACAACTGTTATACATATGTGGATCCAGTCTGCACCCTCAGTAACCCACCAATGGCCTAATGGACAATTATTTTAGCCAGGGAGCTAGACAAAGGTCCTTATAATGTCACAGAGTGGGTGGGCCACACTGCGGCTTTCTATAACAGGGTTTAATTTAGAGCGAGAGGTAAAAATTGGGTCAAGGTCGAATGAGTGCCATCAGTTGCCATCACAGACTTTTCCACACTCGAGATGACAGTTGCAGGTGAAAACAGGCTTGATAGAAGTTAGGATATCATGCAGTCATTTCACTTCAGGTCATCTGTTAGTTATCTTTGAGCTAAGAGCTACCGTACATAGAGAGATGCGCATGTCAGAAGAGACAAGCTGACTAATACTGTGTATTTCAACCACCCATTAGAGGTTCTGGTTTGTTCTACGTCTAGCTGGGGAGACAGAATACATGTATAATCTGGAACATATGCCTGTCTGTGTGTGAAGTGTCTGAGTGGTGGAGGGAAAGCTGACATGTCAGCTGTAGAGGCAATCTTCTCTGTCGTCCCTGAGGTGCCTTCCCACGTCAGACCTCGTTATTTTAGACACAGCCAAACACAAGTTGACACAGGATCTGCTCAAACATGAACTGTCTGCTCGCACTCATACACACACACACACAGGTATGTATGTACATGGGTCTCCCTCAAGCACATTTTTGCAATACTTTCACGCCAATTACAAAATCTTCATAACCATTAGAAAAGTGCCAGTTCACTGCCGAGTAATCGGAGGTACATGTATACCAAATCATTCTCTCACTGACTCGTCGTTCAAGAAACACACTGGGGTGCTGATGCTTCTCATACGCTGCATGGAAGCAATCAGAAACATGTAGCTGAACAGACAAGCAAACACAAACAAACAGGCCACGAACAGTGGGTAGAGAGAGCAACCGAAGATAAACAATGTGATTTATCTTGAGAGCTTGTGTGACATCATTACAACAACCACCCGGGTAGGGTGGTAGTCTATAAATAGGCCGAGCATGTCAATGTGCTGGTACATATATGTCCATAAAGTGTGGAGAGCATTCCTCAGATAACAACAGATGGCTCACAGATTTGTGCCTAGAGGTAAGACAGTGGGATGGAGAGATAGAAACAGGATAGAGAGATAGAGAGACAGGATGAAGAGAGAGAGAGAGGATTGAAAGGGAATAGCGAGAGAAAGGATAGAGACAGAGAGAGAGTAAGAGAGAAAGAAAGAGAGAGACAGAGACAGAAGGAAGGAGGGAGAAAGCGATAATAAAACAGCAAGCCCACACAAGCTTAATTTCTTTTATTTTTAGGCCCATGGTATTCTAACATGCCACAAGACAGGGTTTCCGGAGCTGCCCTGTGGAGAACCCAGTTAACAAGTGGCTAAGACTGACTCTGGGATGTGTTTTGGCTACATTAGACATTGTGTACATGAAGCGGTCCTTGACCCTCATCAAAGAGGTCCTAGTGGAAAAAGTTAGCTGGGGCTCCCGAAACTAAAAAGGCCAGCAGCTGCTGTCTGAAGACATTGGTTACAGAACGTGGTCTACACACTCGGGCTGACTATATGGAAATAAAAGGGGCAATGCAATTTGGTGGTGAACATTGCTGTATTTTTGTAATGAGTACTTTTCAGTACCTCTGCATCTTTGGCATCTCTCATTTCTCCTGTCTCAGTTGACAGTCGTTATTGTGTTTCTGCATGCTTCTGCTTTTAGAAGAAAAGGAAGCTGTCTAAGTTCCTCAGTTACGGGCACACTTGGCAATGCTATCAAGCACATCAAAAAACATCTTTACCTTTTAACACTTGTCCAAAGGTCCTTTATTTGCATAATGGAATCAGACCGTAGGCTAAGATCACATTACAGGTCCAGGGAGAACTCTCTCTCTCCCTCTCCCTCTTTCTGTTCATCTGATGGATAAGGAGCCTTAGTGCAAGTCTATGATGTCATCACTGATGTGTGTTCCTGCATGATGAGTTTCCCAAAGCCAGCCTGTCTTGCTGGTCTGGCTGCTACTATTGCTCTGCTTAAAGGAAAGGAAGAGGAGAGAGTCCACGACATCATCCATCCTGGCCTTTTAAGGAGTGCTCCTCTGGAGACCTGTGAGAGAGCTGGCCTAGTTTCTCATCAACCCCCCCATCCCCACTCGGGGGAGCCCAGAGCTCAGAGGAGGATGACTGTACACACACACACACACAACAAAAATACAAACACACACACAAATTCAGACATACATTATGGACTCAAAGACAGCTCATGTACACAACTAAAATGTACAGGACCATTGAGATTTAGAGACATAATCACTCAGATTATCCAAGGGAACGGGGATTGTCATATTTTACATGGACGGCCAAGAAAACCCAGGAACTAGTAGCTACATTATACATGACTGTAAAATACATCTGTCTCCATATTCATTGGTTCGTATTCAAGATTCAATGCAATATTATGTAACTGAATACGTACTAAAGTCTGACAAATTCTAATTTGTTTTCCCTCAAGGCACGTCCCCCAGTTTGTGTGTGGGTGAATGTGTATGCGTCTGCCTGTGTGTGTATGTGTGCGCGTATGTGTGTGCCTGTGTTCCGGGCCTCCTCTCCCTGTCTGCTTTTCCTTTGTTTGTTTGTTTCATTTGCAGGACGGCAGGTAAGGGGAGGAGCCCGGATCACTGATAGAGCACACCTGTGAACTGTGTCCTGTAGGCGTGTCCTTGCCATTAGCAGAGCCCCTTCTCTCCACGAGCACATTAAAACGATTGTTTTTGTGGCAAACCTTTACCCTTATTTTACACCGCACAACACACTACACATCCACTGAGCACACATCCACTCCCTATACCTCTAATTATTACCCAATCCTATTGTTAGTATCTTTGTATGTTTGTTTTCCTTAAACCCATGACCTGCAGAGAGAGAGCAGAGAGAGAGAGCAGAGAGAGCAGAGAGAAGGTAGAGAGAGAGCAGAGAGAGAGCAGAGAGAGCAGAGACAGAGAGCAGAGACAGCAGAGAGACAGAGTAGAGAGAGCAGAGAGAGAGCAGAGAGAGAGCAGAAAGAGAGCAGAGAGAGGGACTGTGCTGCTCCTGCTCTCCCTGCCCTGCTGATGTCACCCAGACCCCACTTGGCCCCTCCTCACCCCTCCACCCTCTGTCTCATACATGAACCCTGACCGGACCCACACACATACAGAGGAAAGAGGGAGGAGGAGGAGACACAAAGAAAGACAAAGAAGGCGAGGGAGATGGAGGGAGATTGTGTGGGAGGACAAGGGTGTGTGTATGCTTGACGAGGGGAGAGAGTGAGAGAGGGTTTGAAAGTGAGAATAAGTTGTGTGTGTGTGTGAGTGTGGGAGAAAAAGAAAGAGAGAGAGATGGGGGAGGGACAAGTATGACAGAGAGACAGTGACAGAACGACTGGTGTGTTGGCAAGCTTGTCTCATTTCACATCTTACTTTGCTCGGCTGCCACATAAACTCAATGTCCTCAACGTTTCAAGTGCAGCTTCTTTAGACAGTCTTTGAGCCACTGTTCCCCTCTATAAACACTAACCTACTCTGAAATACATAATGAGGCTTTCTCAGAAGGGATGTCAATGTTTTGTTTGTGGGAACATGGACGTATCAGACTTTAAATCTCTTTGTGGTAGGACTCAATGCTATCTTAAAAATAATCTTTAAAACGTTTGGGAAATGACAGTTCTACATTACCTGAATCATAACATCCTCTGTGTGAGTTCAAATCCTGGACTCTGAAAGGTTTCCTGGTTCCCTCCGTGTTCCTAGTCCACTATTAAACCCTACTAGCACACATAAACACACACAAACACACACACATACAAATGAACATACAGGGGCACATGCACCCAAGCACACAAACAGAGCCGGTTCATCTCGATTCTCTCCCAGTCCATTTCCCTGTCTGTCTCTTCCCAGAAGCTAATGCCCTGTTTCTGGAGAGCATCAAGGTGATGGGGAGAGAGAACAGGGGACAATGGCTGCCGCCCTCATGGACCTGGTCCCCTCAGCTCGGCATCATGCTGAGGCCCTACCACCCAGGCGGATGGAGGATGACAAAGCCAGGGAACAGCTGCTGCCTGGCTCACTGCTATGTGGCCGATGCACCTTAAAATAGCGAAATTAATGGAAGGGGCTCAAGTCCAAGCGAGGGTTCAATACCGGGCCACATTTTACAACCATGAGCTGTCAACCCACTGGGCAGACATCAATATTTACCACTGCCATGGCACAAAGGCGCCCTCACCCTGGGGAAATGGTGTGCAATGTGGGGGAAAGCCCCTCGTTGCTGGCCTGTTGCGGTGCCCCACAGGAGTTGGTGCTCCTGTGACAAAGACGGGGATGGATATAAATGTCACTCAGACAGCTGTCCTGTAAGCCACAGTGTACCTGTGTCACAGCCTAACCCTAACCTAGCGATGAATCCAAATAAACTAATCCAAATTTGTTTCAAATGTTTATTCCTTCATGCATATGGTGCATCAACGTTGAGAATAGAACATGCCTCTATAATATTTTAAATGTTATTCTAAAGTATTATTCCATCAAATAATATGGTCAGTAGGACCACAGGACAATTGTTATTGGCTGGTAGAAACAATAGGTGCTATTGTTATTAGTGTTACCCTTTTTCTTCTGACCAATTATTACTCATCCTTGCAAAGCCTTCCTCAATAGAACAAGTCATTATGAGGAACCTTGAAAGTGCCTCTGAACTTTTCCCAGACAAAGATTAGGTTGTGGAGAGATCAGGGAGACAGAACCCATTTACGGTCCCACACACACGGATATAAAAGGTAAGACCTGGTGCTTCTAGTCATTATTTCTCTTGGCAGGCAGGCAGAGTATTCATGGCCCCTCAATGGGATGTCACTCTTCTGCTTCATAAGCAAGTCTCGTAGAAAGAGTCCTGCCTCGTCGCCATGGTAACTGTACTACTGTATCCCTCACAAAACCCCTCACCTCCCACCCTCCCCTCACCCTGTGTGCTTGGCAAACCTTCTCTATGCTTGGGGAAACTTCAGCTACCAGCAACACTTTTTCAACCTTGGCCACAGCCTATTATGGTCAAAATGAGACGATATGTCCGGCCCTGAAAAAGCAGGCGCTCCGCAGTAAATCTGAGAGCGTTGTATCGTGCTCGGGGTGCTGTGACAAGACAAGGTCCTGGGGTTGAACCTCCAGGTGAGGTGTTTCCATAGGGCCTCTCCGAGAGGAAATGCACATATATGGTGTGCTCTTAATTTATTGCCTGTTCTTTTTCTCTCTCTGCTTTTACTGGATGGCCGCAGACTCCTCTCTCAGAGTCCTACACTTCAGACTTAGTAATATGGTAGGGACGGGCTCCGCTACAATAACGGACTGAGGTAACTCTAGCGCTCTGCGAGTATAAAAGATGTCTGTCTTTGACCCGATTCTAAGCAAAAAAGAGGTATAATGTGATGGTGCAGAGCACCTAGCACGCTACAAAGGCTGAGCTTGAAATATCATACCTAAAGCAGCAATTTGAGCTTATTTAACTCTAAATGGCTAAGAAGCCTGGACAATGTAAGGAGAGCTTGACAGTTAGGGAACACAAAGGGATTGTGTGCTTTAGGCCGACCGCTGAGTAGAGGGCAGGAAATCAGGAACGATTCTGCTGCCTTAAAGTGTTTCCTATGCAGATGGCGGGGGCCCCAGCTGTGTGACGCCCCCTCCGCACAAACACAGGTCTCTCTGACTGCTTCTCGTCCAGACCTGGGTCCACATCCCACACAACGCTTCCTCTGTCTGCCCCACTGGGGTGCAGACATTGGCACACTTACCATGAACTGATGGGTTGCATGGACATCCCTCGGAGGAGTCATCTGCTGGTTGATGTAAAGATGGAGTCACAAATGAACTGTTCTGTAGCTAAGTGAGAGGGTGGTATACAATTAATTCTTATGAGCATCAAATTACTCTTGTCAGTGTGAACAACGGCCATAAAACAGACCCTTCACATAGTACCACACATTAGTTGACCTCTTCAGTAACTTGAAGTACAACCAAGAAAAGGTACAAGCTGAACTGTACTTTAAGTCCACATTCACTTGAATATCAAGCACCCATTCGCTCAAATACTAAGCCCTCATTGACTTCAATAATAGTGACATAACTGTCACTTCAAAAACAAAAAGGCCTTCTTTTCATTCCTGCTTTCCCACACAAACACACTGCTTGAGTAGATCAACCCTGTGGATTGGGATTTAGTATGGACCTCATCCAAATTTAAGGGAGACGGAAAACAAATACTTTCAAAATTGCTGCTCAGGGGACTCTGGTCCATATGAAAGTGCTAACTAGAGACAGCACTGGCCTGCAAGCAGTTCTACACATCACTCAACTACATTTACCCTGGAGCTAATAATACAAGCTAGAGCTAGTTTGAGGGGGAACCCAAGTGAAAGTAATCCTTGAGGCGGAGAAGCAAGAGGAACGACAAAAACCATTACCATTCCACATCCAGACCAGCTCACTTTCTGTGCTACAAGGGGAGTCAGACTACTACTTGACAATAAAAGAAGCCAGGTGCCTGTTCATCCGCACTCCACACTATAAACACCACTCTCCCTGCAGTAAATGTCAGGCATATGAAGGCGCTGCATCGCTTGCATGACTCATGCCACTGTATACAGATTCCCAAGATGCTATCTATCTTCAGCCCTCCCTTGCCCCAGGAATGGTCTTGCCGCTTCCCTCCTTTAAGGGTAAGAGTATGCCCAGACGTCAGTGCCTTCGCTCCTCTCTCCAAGTCACTGTCATTCATGTCTGCAGGGTGTGCGTCAGTACCATTTCATATAGTCTCTGTACATTGTCATGTGCTATGTTCAAGTCCCTTGATTTAGCTGACCCTAAATAGTGGAACGTTCAATTAAGTCCCATTCTCTTGTCATTTTGCCCTGTCAGTGCATGAGGCTAAGAACTCATGGGAAAGCCAGCCACCACAACCCTACAGACACACAGCAGGTCGGGCACTTGCAGCCTCGGAGGCTCCCCACTTCCTCTTTCCCACATTAACAGTGGTCCCTTTCCCATCCTCGGACCATGAGCTCCCCAGACAGCCATGATCACATGATCCCTGTGGTCAAGATAAACCTCAAAGAATTCAACTCAAACCCAAGCAAAAACTGAGAGAAACCCATTAAAGTGATACATGCTGAGTACAGGAAGTCTGTGTACGTTGACATGTTGCCTGTCAGTTATATGGCTTGTATGTTTAGATATGTCCGTAAGATGGTTCAACTGACAGGCAACCTGACACTTTACTGTCAGTAGGGAAGTGTGAACCAAAAGGATTACGTCACTTTGAACATACAAATTATGTAGTTGCCTTTAATGTCCAGTAGATGGTGCTCTTTAACAGAGCTTTGGACAATTTATGCGAAAGCTAATTAAAAAAAAAGGCTTAACATATGCCAGGCTTACATTAAGGCAAATATAAAACAAGATACAATTTCCAAGAATAATTATGCATGTATGAGTGAAAACTCCGCTTGGTGTAAAATCCACTAAGGTCTGACCATGTGGGTTTATACCAGTAGTTCATGCACAAAGGTTGGAATATGGACTCCCTCTACTGGCTTGGTTGTTAAGACACAAGGTGTAACAAATGGCCGATATAATGTGCCTTTGGCTGAGCGTACTGAAGGCAGTCCATCTTATTTGATGCCCTGGTTGAATTTCCACGCGATTTCCTCCAGAGACTGTCCTGGTGTATATAATAGAAAGGATATGACGACGAGTGAGTGAAGTGCAGATCAACGTTCCAAGACAGGCAACCAAAAGCCGTAATACAATTAAATTCCATTCTTATGTACAGGCATTGCAAAAATAATGTATTTTCATGGCCCTTTCAAGGAAACAAACTCTGAAAGTGGGCGTGACAAAATATCAAAATGGAGGAAAGGGACTCCAACTGTCGTAAATACAAAATCCGTTTAGCCGCATGTCGACTGTGAACTGTCGTACCTCTGCCCCTGATGTTCGGCGTGAGAAACCCGTTCGGCCTCTCCGTACGGCACTCTAGCTGAAGACGGTACGTTCTCCTTTACTCACCCGTTATAAAGGCAAAAATTATGACATTTCTGTGTTTGTGAAAGTAATCTTGTATGTTACTTATTTCAGAAACATGCCGGCTAAAGGTCCTCTGCAATCTGTCCAAGTTTTTGGACGCAAAGTAAGTATTAAGCCTATATTTATTCCACGTGTATTCAACCACCCAAGCTGGCTAGTAGCGTAGCATGTTGTGGTGCTAACGCGTTAGCAAGGAAGGTATCTAATTTCCGTTTCAGTCAACTAATGTACCACGTGTTACAGTATATATTTGATGAAGTGTGTTAAAGTAGGTGCTAGAAACTTTTACAATGATATTTACCAAGTTTAGTGATCTCTCAAAATTGGAAATGGGGTGAAAACATTTGGGCCTAGGCTAGGTAACTGGCTGATTTGCTGTCAGTAGTGTTGTCCGGTACTGTCGTAAGTGAAGTTGGCTGCGTTGTAAGACGCATGGTAATGGAAAGTCTAAAAGTAATGCAATTAATACGTAGTGAGCAAGCTATGTAAAATGTCGTGCTTGAAGTGATTTAGCAGTAATTTTAACGCCAGGAAGATTGTTAACCATCTTGTCAGCCCATGGCTAGATGATATGGTATGGTATCATCTAGCCAACCTCTTTAATCATTTCATCACTTCCAAACCCTTTCTAATACTAACTAACGCTAGCTAGCACTATGAAGGCATGGCTAATCTGTCCTTAATAATGGACAAACATATGTACAGGTAGCCAGATTAGTATTGCTTCAAATTTGCTGGTTATTCCCCTAACAAGTGATGCTGTTGTAACATCTGCAGATAATATTCATAGCGGCTACATTAATTGGATTGAACCATGTTGTGTGATTACAGAAAACCGCCACAGCAGTTGCTCACTGCAAGAGGGGAAATGGCCTTATCAAGGTGAACGGCAGACCCCTGGAGATGATTGAGCCAGCCACTCTCCAGTACAAGGTGGGTGTTGAGAGCCTCCCAGAAATCAACCTGCTCCCCTCTAGCTCGACAGGTTCTTGCTTAACTGTTTACTTGACTTTGTTTCAGATTATTTGATCCAAAGCGCTTGATCCATTTCCATGCAGTTCTAGTATTGTAGGTGACACGTTCCTTTCCTCTGTCCTTAGCTTCAAGAGCCAGTGCTGTTGCTGGGTAAGGAGCGTTTTGCTGGGGTTGACATCAGAGTCCGGGTGAAGGGTGGTGGACACGTCGCCCAGATCTACGGTAAACGGCTCATGCTTGCTCTCACGTTTAGATTTTTAAACCCATATATCATTTGATTGCTGCTGTATGTATGACTGATTTTGAGGATGATGTAACACAATCCCTTGGTGTTCGTCCTCTTTACAGCTATCCGTCAGTCCATCTCCAAAGCCCTGGTCGCTTACTATCAGAAGTGTAAGTAAACACAATTATGCTGTTCTTATATTAACATTTCACTTCTCAACTCTTAAGCTGTTACTTTTCTGAAGTGGTCTGCTGTAGTTAAACTCAAACCCTCCTCCCTTTTAGATGTGGACGAGGCCTCCAAGAAGGAGATCAAGGACATCCTGATCCAGTACGACAGGACCCTGCTGGTTGCCGATCCTCGTCGCTGCGAGTCCAAGAAGTTCGGTGGACCTGGAGCCCGTGCCCGTTACCAGAAGTCCTACCGTTAATCTCTCTGTACATTTTCATATAATAAAATTGAGGGACAAAAATTGTGTGCTCCGTTGATTTCAAATAGGTTGCAATGTTTTTTTTGTAACAGGATTGGTCTGTCTGTTGCCAATGTATTATGCCAACTTAGATCTGTATTGAAACATCCTTAGAATTAACAAATTTTGAAAGAGAAAGGTAACACAATGGTTGTCATTGGAAAGATTAATCTGTTAAATTGCTCAAGACACCCAAGTTTAAAGATTTAAGCATGTTGGCGCATACGTAACTGGAGTACATTGTCAAATCTAGTACCCTGACTTCCCTAGTGATTATATTTTTTTTTCTATAGCACGCAAGGATGGTAAATGCTACATTTAGTCAGAATGCTAATAGCAGTCTTTCATAATTGTATTGCAAATGGTGATGATTCACTTAAACTGCAATTCCCCATCATCACCAGTAGATGGAGCCACAAGAGGACAATTGTACATGTAAAGATGTGGTGGAACTGCTCAGCAGTGCTTTTCCATTACTTATTCAAATGAGATGCTGAAAAAATCTGAGGCTCCATTACAATTGAAGAAAATGCTTTTGCCTTTACTGCCTAAATCAGAAGAGCAGATGAGCTCTAGTGCTCACTGAGCTGAGCCCCAGATGTGATTCACTCAACCTCTCCAGGGTGCAGGAACATTTACAACAGTCAAATAATCATCCCAGCATGGAGCCCCCCTCCCCACTGCTGCTGCTGTTTACGTATGTTAACTGTCTGATCCTCTCCAGAAGTCCCACCAAGAATTCAAACTTAACAACTAGGGAGGCACAAGTACCCAACAAAATATATCTTGTCAACAGGACCACACACCATACTCTTAAAATATAGTTAAACTACATTTTCATACAATTTAGTTAGGGCCATAGTGTTTTGTTATATGGATGCAAGTCTAGGAAACACGTTTACTTTAGAGTACCAAATGTCTTTAAATGTCAAAAATTCAAATTTGGATAAACAGACACCATAAGACAGTTCCATTCAACAACAGTAAATCTCTTAGATATCCTACAACTGTCATTTATGATGGAGGCTTTATTTGTTTATTGTAGGGAACTATACACACATTTCCACCATCCAACACCTTTCTTTCCCCTGTCCACACCTCCGCTCTCTTGCCTCCACCAATCATACAAACACAGAAGGTGTTGGACTAGGATGCATTTTGTCATCCCTCACCCTTCTTGCCCCTCTCCCCTCCTCCCCCCCTTAGACACTCTCTGTCCAGGGTGAGTCAACAACACTTGGCCTGGAAAGGTGTCAAAGAGGCAGAGGATCAGAGGACAGTAGCACTCACAAACAGATGCTCGCTTCGCTAGTGAGGAAATGTAGCTCATCCAAGTGACACGCCGCTGTGTGAGGCCAGAGTGTGATAATTAAGGCTCATAGAACCCTGTTGGACAGTGCTTCGCAGGAAGGAATGTGTTGGTAGACAGGGCCTTTGTATCACATCTACATGCTGGTCTCTTTGTGAAACAGACAAACAGATGATAAGGATTAAAGAGAATTAGAACAGTGTCAGATGATATGTGTTGTGGAGGTGCATTTTCTGGATCTTTCCTTGAATGAATTTCTACTTTTCTTTGAAGACAGGCATTGAAAAGCAAGTGGCAATTTGTTGCTACTGCCTTGGATATTGAATTGCATAGAGTGCTTCTGTCTTTTTATTTTCGGGATCACAAGTGGCTTTACAAAAAAGAAACCCGTTGAAAGTCCATCAACCACCTGGGGCTGGAAAGCATTTGGTCAAAACAAGTCAACCTGAACCAAGATCTTTCTTCTGTGGCTCACTTGCTGATTCCCTCTCCACCTGATGTGCATCACTTCGAGTGTTCCTTCAAAGTGCCATTCAGAACGATAAAAAAACCTGTGACGTTAGTGTGTTTTTGGTCAGAAAGCAGCCAGAATAGGCCTAGACTTATTGACCCCCGTGGTGTTTAGTCACACTGTGGCCTGCCAGCATTGACTCATTCCTAATGTATTTACCCAAGACTTGAACTAAAGTGGAATTAGTCCCACTTCTTTCACACCACTGTGCCTTTATCTCCCATCAACGGCCGTCTCTCTTTGTCTTTCATTCCCTTATCTCTCCCTTCTGTTTTCTTTCTATTTTCGGGCTCTGTCTTTCTTGCACCCTTCGCGACATCCCTCTCAGCCTGTCTGTGTCTCTGTTGCTCTGACAGTCTGTTTTATGTCTGGGCTCTGAACATGACCGTCTGGAACACAGCTCCATGTGAAATGAGACGAAAGGGTTGAGCTGCAGTCCTCCCAGAGGGCGAGTCCCTGACACCCGACCCGGACTAGAGGTCACAGGGTGCCCCGAGCACCCAGGACCACCCTACCACCCCCACCTCCTCCCCCTCGCCTGGCAGGCCGGCCACAGACGAGAGGGAACCTCTACGCCATCACGGATAATCCCCTGAGGCCAGAAAGCTTGCTCAGTTGAGTTGAAGACACAACACACATGAACACACACAAACCAAGGCATCCTCGAACACACGCATCACCACACATTCAGATAAACCAGAGTCAAAAGGGTTGGGGAAGGTTTTCCAGATCTGACGGTTGTGAAAACATGTCTTCGTTGAAACTCTGAATTTGTCCATGTGTTTATTACTGCGTTATGTGCCTGTGCTGTGCTGCACGCAGTGTGACTTCCACAGGCCATGTGCTAGGGTCACCCTGTGCCGATAAGGGACATGGTTCATTAAACGGCCTAAAGGCTGTTGAAAGGCGCCGGACGCTGCCAGCACGAGAGGACTTGACACTTGCGCGTTCCTCTTTTGCTGTGGTGGTGCTCCAACAGGGGCAGGGTATTATAGAGAGAGAGAGAGAGAGAGAGAGGGGGAGGGAGAGAGAGGGAGGGAGGGAGGGAGGAAGGAGAGCAAAAGACAGGACAAGCGTGACGGAGGCCCTGTTACAGCACCCTATCTGCCAGAGCCATCATAGGGTAGAAGGTGGAGGGTGAGGAGCTGGGGGTGGAGTTGGAGAAAGGGGAACTGAGA